>NC_084492.1:29709760-29878535 GCF_030035675.1 Rhineura floridana | reverse complement strand
TGGCACATCTGCCAGGCAGCAGTCCCACTGGGAAGGGTGGTGGAGGTGGTGTTCCAACAGCAGCAGCAGCAACAGCAGGCTCTCCTTCCCTGGGTGGCGATGTTCTCCTTCTTCCTGCAGGCACTGGGTCTCCAGTGAAGGGTGAAGGGTCAAGTGTCCTCTCCACTGTTGCTTCTCCACTGCAAAATAACTTAACAACAACAACAACATCCCACCCTTCCTCCTAGTGAGAGCCCAGGGTGGCAAACAAAAACACTCTGAAACATCTTACGAACAAACTTAAAATATATTGAAACAAAGCAGCGTCAAAAATAAAAAATCTTAAAAAGCCGTTCCAACACAGACACAAGACTGGAATAAGGTCTCTACTTGAAAGGCTTGTTGAAAGAGGAAGGTCTTCAGTAGGTGCCAAAAAGATAAAAGAGATTGTGCCTGTCTAATATTTAAGGGGAGGGAATTCCAAAGGACAGGTGCCACTATAAAGATCCTACTCCTCCCAACATTCCTTTTCAGCAAAAGAATTGAGCAGCCGATGGGATGGTGTTCCCTGTGGTCATAGTACCAATGCACTATGATTTTGAGAGTAGTGAAAGGTTTCGGACAGCATCAGCTTTTAAAACAGGAGCCTCCTGGTGCTCTAAAATATAAAGCTTTGTGTATAGACAACCATTCAACCAACTATTGTCTTCCATAGCTTTTTGAGGCACTCTGTGTGTGTGTGTGTGTGTGTGTGTGTGTGTGTGTGTGTGTGTGTGTGTGTGTGTGTGTGTGTGTGTGTGTGTGTGTGTGTGTGTGTGTGTGTGTGTGTGTGTGTGTGTGTGTGTGTGTGTGTGTGTGTGTGTGTGTGTGTGTGTGTGTGTGTGTGTGTGTGTGTGTGTGTGTGTGTGTGTGTGTGTGTGTGTGTGTGTGTGTGTGTGTGTGTGTGTGTGTGTGTGTGTGTGTGTGTGTGTGTGTGTGTGTGTGTGTGTGTGTTTTTAAAGAATCCTCATGGTTCCATTTACAAAGGAGCCTTTGCTCAATTTCGCTCTCTCTCCTGCCCAGCGGTCTGTCAGATCCACGTTGTTTGCATGAAGCTCTCACTCCAAGCGTTCCCAGTGTTCTGAAAACTGGCATCGCTCCTTGAACTCTCTCAGCTGAAGCAGCTAGCTGGAGAAAAACAGCTTTCAGAGTTCATTGGGCCAGTTTTTAAAGGAGAAGCGCCAGGCAGCAGAGGAAGGTGAGCTTTAAATAAATGCTGCATGCTCCAATGCCAGCTCACTGCAACAGCTCAGGAGGAATATCTGGTTTTCCACTTAAAGCCTTTGCAAGGGTGTTCATTTAACTTAAAATAAAACTAACTTTCTAGATAGTTTGCTTGGGCGTTTTTTTTGGACAGGCATCAGTTCATTATTTAGGTGCTTGGCAGTAATGCATGAAAATTTGCAAACAATGGCAGCTCCCGTGTCTTTGTAGTGCTTTCCTTGTCATCGGGCGTCTCAAAGTGTTGCAGAGGATGTAATTACATGTTAGCAGCAAAGACAGTTTATACAGGCTCACTGGCAAGCAACTGGACGGCATCCTGGCAGTTGGCAAGCATAAGCTGGAGATCTCTGGAGAGCATGAACAGATAGGAATGGTTAAGAGGATGTTTTCTTAATAAAGTGTTAGAGAGTTATTGGCACGGGAATGGAAAGCAGACTGGAAGTGTGCTCTGGCATTCAAGATGCCCACCTCTTCATGGTCTTATCTGATAGGCTAAACTTCAGTAGCTTTCATAAATAAGCCCTGGTTTCTCAAAGCAGCTGGCCAAAATGAGGCCTCCTGCTGTGGGCTGGTGAAACTCTGGTTGAAAACAGCAGCCTCAGAGACCACTCACAGGGAAGGGCTGTAGCTCAATGGTAGTGCATGTGCTTTGCATGCAGAAGGTCTATTTTACCCTTGCAACAACCCATCTCTCAATCCAGCATAAGGCGAGCTTCATTTGACCCCAGGGGTCTCCCCTTCTGGATGGACTGCCTTCAAGTCGATCCCGACTTATGGTGACCTTATGAATAGGGTTTTCATGGTAAGCGGTATTCAGAGGGGGTATACCATTGCCTCCCTCTGAGGCTAGTCCTCCCCAGCTGGCTAGGGCCTGCTCAGCTTGCCACAGCTGCACAAGCCAGCCCCTTCCTTGTCTGCAACTGCCAGCTGGGGGGCAACTGGGCTCCTTAGGACTATGCAGCTTGCCCACGGCTGCACAGGTGGCAGGGCACTTACCCCTTGAGCCACTCACTGTGGGGGTGATCTTTAGCTGGCCCTTGACACCCAGGAGACACGAGCGGGGATTGAACTCACAGACTCTGGACTCCCAGCCAGGCTGTCTTCCCCACTACGCTATACCCCGACTACTCCTCTAACCATAGCACTGACCCCACTGACTCTCAGTATATGATCTGGCAATACATGCTACAGCAATCTTGTTGTAGCAAAGCACATGTGGGTCTGGTCAGTGCCTGGCAGCAGCCCTATGTAACCAGTACAATTCAACTGGAATGGAAACAAAGGCATCTCAGAAGGGGGAAAGGACTGTAGCTCAGTGGTACAGCATCTGCTTTACATGGAGAAGGTCCTGGGCTCAACCCTCAGCATCTCTAAGTAGGGCCAGGAAAGACCCATATCTGAGACCCTGGAAAGTTGCTGCCAGTCAGTGTTGACAGTACTGAGCTTGATGGACCAATGGTCTGACTTTCTATAAGGCAGCTTCATATATCAGAAAAATATAATCTCTGCCAGTCCGAAAGCACTCAAGATATCCAGGGATTTTATTTATTTATTTTTTAAAAAAGAGAGGTCAGACATCAAAAAAAGGACATACAGATCCCTGGGATCTTCAGGTAGGGCTGGAAAAGATCCCTGTCTGAAACCCTGCAAAGCTTCTGATAGGGGACGGAGGAGAAATTCAATTCTGTGCCCATTTAAAGCTGAATCTATCAAATTTGCACTGTCCAAAACAATATGAGAACCGAACAGAGCCATTCTTCGAAATTTGCACTTATCCAAATTTTGCAGTGCAGTTCTCCAACCTAACAATGTTTACATGCATATATTAGGGGAAGTGTGCAAAAAATGAATATACTGGTGAAAATAGCATACAAAAATGCATACAATCAGGATAAATTCAGTAGTGTAGTGGAAAATTCAGAAGTGAAGGGTCCCTTCATGATAGTCACAGCCACGCCCCTCCATCTTTTTTTGCTGCTGGGTTGAGGATGAGATTCTTGTTCATCCCTTGTCCTACAACAACAGACATCCCTAGGAGCCAATAAGCACAACAGAGTGTTAGCTACTGAAAAGCATATTCTCAGTGGTTGACTCACCTCCTTTCACTCTGATTGTCTCCAGTCATAGGATGCTGGAGACATAGAGACCCTGCCGGGGCCCTGCTCCCAAAAAAGTAAGGGGTCTAAGACTCCTTGAGACTCTGGATGACTATACCACTGGATAAATTGCTTATGAAAATGTGTACATTAGTCAAAACTGCATAAGAATATGTTTATTAGGAGAAATTTGCACTAAAATACCGGAGAAGTTTCATGCTTTTTTGAAAATATACAAATTGCTGCAGAAATTGGAAAACTGAATTTAAGATTGGAAAAATGAGAATCTGAAAGAATTGAAATTGACAAATCCTTCCATGCCTAGTTTTGCAAGTCAGCATAGACCAGGGGTAGGCAATGCTGTGATCTCCAGATGTTCGATGAGGTCTTCCATCATCACTTTATTGGCTATATGTGTAGAAAATATTGAGGCAGAAGGACCAATGCTCTGACTCAGAAGTTAGGGTAACTTTACACACCATAGAATTGTGACTTGGGCATGACTTCTTAGCCTTCAGCTAAACCCCGGCTGAAGCTGAAGTATACCATAGCAAACACTCATCCTAGAACAGTTTGAGCAGACTTTGAACATTCCATTACAAACTGATCAGATCCACAAACCCTCTCACTAGCATGTGGCTTGAAACGTAATTATCCTCATGTTTTCAAACCTTGGACCAGTACATTTTGCCAGCTCAAACAAAAAATCAAAATATATTTTATAGCACGTTTTGAGCAAACATATACCTAAAAATGTATTTCTATACTCCAAATGTGAAATTGCTGAATTACAATTAATGTAGACATTCATCGCTACCACTTCTAGACTGAATAGAGTCAAAGGATTTTTTTAAAAAAAAACCCTGTATCTGTCAACTGGCTTAGCAATGCCAGAATGTCTGTTTTATCAACATCTGTTGTGGGAATGACCAGATTTAATTACATAGTTTTGTCACTGTGTGTACTTTTTTTGTATTTCATTTCCCTCTGACCTCGTAGTTTACAATTCCCCTCCAAACTATAAGTAACCTTTAATAGAGAATAACACTTCATGCATCTGATGAAGTGGACTGTAGATCATGAAAGCATATGTCATAAGAGACAGGTATAATGGTTATGGTGTTGGACTAGGACCCGGGAGACCAGAGTTCAAATCCCCTCTTAGTCATGAAGCTCACTGGGTGACTTTAGGCCAGTCACAGTCTCTCAGTTTAACCTACCTCACTGGGTTGTTGTGAGGCTAAAAGAGAGAGGAGGAAAACCATGTATGCCACCTTGAGTACCTTGGGGGAAAGGTGGGATATAAATGTAGTAAATAAACAAACAAATGTTTTAGGGTGATATCCAATGTTAGGCCTACTGAGAGGAGACCTCCTGAAGTTAATGGACATGACTAACTTAGGTTCATTAATTTCAATGGGTCTACTCTGAGTAGGGTTTATTTGAATACAACACTAGCTTTTAAAGTGCCACAAGGTTCTTTGCTAGGTAGAAATGTGTATTTTGAGAGAAAAATATGTTTAATTTTTTTTCTGCTGGTCTTATCTGAAGGATTACCTGCACCCATATGGACCTACTGAAGCCTTCAGATTGGTTTTGAGGACCCTTCCCTCTGGCTTGCCAGTGAGAGCTGTCAGGTTGGTGAGTATCAAGAACAGGGCCTTTTCTATGTTGGCTCTGAACTTCTGGAATTCCTTTCTTAGGGAGATACATATGGCCCTTGTTTCTCAAAGATCCTTAAAGACGTACCACCGTTTACCTTCTGACCTAGTTTACAAGACTTAATGATGCACATTGTCTGTAGCCACACCCGCTCCTTTCACCGCAGCTTAGCAGACAGGTTTCCACAGCATTCAATAAACTATAGCACTTAAAAGTTCTCAAGCGAAAACCACTATCAAGTGTACATATTTCCATAAAACATAATGCTATGGTACAATGCTGCACTGTAATAATATTTAGGTTAATGATAATGATATTCAGCATTTAGGTAGAGGTTTGTTTGTTTGAGTGTTCAAAGTGCTGCACCCCCTTCTCTAACAATAAATGTAATGTTTTTTAGGATGCTACAAGACTTTTTTTTTTTTGCTGAAACAAACTAGCAGGTTACTCTTCTGTAAGGCATGCTTGCTCACTCTAGAATGTTAAGGCAGCATCTTTAAAGAGGCAAAATATAAGCACAAAATAAGGGAAATGATTTAATCGGGAAAGTATTGCCAAAATAGAGACAGTCCCCAGTAAAAAGGAAAAAAAGGGGGGGGAAGAGGAGAGTTGAAGTGTAAGAAATGATTGCAGGCTGGGAAATACATGGAAGGGTTATGATGAAGTCAAACAGTTACTCTTCATGTTATGTGTGGTTTGGGATATATTTTTAGTGTACTTCAGCCTATAATTATGCCTGCTTTATGGCCTTTCAGAAGCCTGTTTCTTGAAGGAAGAGGTTATGATGATATAATACCAGTTATTTTTGATTGGGCAAAATGCATATTTAGTGCCTTGTTCAGCCTCGCTGCTCGACAGCGGAGAAGCCAACTCATTTGAGTTTCATTGAAGATAATGTGCTGTGAAATTATTTGATAAGCATTCATTTGGCAAACCCTTTATCTTACATAGCTGGATGAAGCAGTCGCAAAAGGAGTCAGAACTCCAAATCAACTCACAGGGAAAAATAAAAACAATACTGTTTGCAAAACTATCCTAAGCTCAAAGCAAATGCTGCCAGGTATTTATTTACTCACTTTCTGTGTGTGATTGCTTCACAGAGAACAAGAGAATAGGTCCCTGCCCCAAGGAACTTACAAACTACAAATTTCAGTGCCAGGGCAGGACTGCTAAATGGCCTCCAAGAGGTCTTCTGTATCTTTAAAAGTTGTGCAGGGGGAAGAGAGAATTCCACCTTGTGGTTTTTCCCATTAACAGTGTTGCAAGAACACCTCCACTTGGCTGACTTTCTCTTCTCCTAAAGATACAGGATCAGTCTCAGGCCCTGAACCTAGCAACCCTAGTGCTGGGAGCTGTTAGGAGTCCCCTGTCCCCCTCACTGAGCTGCAATTCCAAGAATCAATCCCTCTTCCCAGTGAACTCTGAACACTGTAGCTCTGTGAAGGGATTAGTGGGTTTCATAAACTACAGTTCCCAGGATTATTTGGGGGAAGCCATGGCTGTTTAAATTAGCATGATACAGTTTTAAATCTATAATGCAGAAGGGGCCCAAGCCTTAACATTGATTTTTGATCTCTTCCAACTCTGTGGGTCTATTTCAAAATATGGCAAGCCAGTCTTGTTTCATTTGTAGTGTGTGCGTATGTGTCCTGCTCATTCTGCTGGAATTACAACACAGATGCAGACTGGGATAAGATCTCTACTTAAAAGGCTTGTTGAAAGACTAAGGTCTTCAGTAGGCACCAAGAAGATAACACAGATGGTGCCTGTCTAATATTTAAGGGGAGGGAATTCCAAAGCGAAGGTGCCACTACACTAAAGGTCCCTAGCGGATTTCTTGATAAGGTGGTATCTGCAGGAGGCCCTCACTTGCAGAGTGCAGTGATTGCTGAGTATATAAGACAATCTTTCAGGTATCCTGGTTCCAAGCTGTGTAAGGCTTTGTACACCAAAACTAGAACCTTAAACTTGGTCTGGTAGCTAAATGGGCAGCCAGTGCAATTCATTCAGCAGCAGGGTGACATGTTGGTGATCTCTTGCCCCAGCAAGGAGTCATGCCGCTGCATTTTGCACCAGCTGCAGATTCTAAACCAACTTCAAGGGGAGTCCCACATAGATAGAATTACAATAATCTAGCCGGGAGGTTACCAGAGTATGGACAACAGTTGTCTTCCTCAAAGCTCTGACAAGCACTGGCGCTGGTGCTCAACAAACATTGGAGACCATCCCTGGCAAAATTATCTTCAGTGTACTGTGATTCTATGTCCTGATGCTCAGGAGTTTCCTGGCAGATCAATAAATCAGTATCAAAAGGATTTCTTGAGTGTCAGCAATTGGAAGCCCACTGGGATAGGGGATTTAAATGAAAACAGTATTGTGATATAAGGGCTATTTCTGTAAATCATGGGGCAGAAGACAAATCTGTAAAAAGGAAAGAGTCAAGGACTGTTCTTCCAGAGTACTTTTTGATACATAAAGAGGGTCGCTACTGCATGATTCTGTTCTGTATCAAGCAGGTTGCCAGATCTGACCAGCTGAGTCAAGTTTTTCATTATGTGACAATATTGACTGAAGAAAACAGCAAACAGCTCTGGTGAAAATCAATGAGCGTCTCTCCAAAGCCCTCACAAAATAAAATACCAACCAGCTGTTAGATCTAAAAGTAAAATAATCAATTCCATTAAAACCCAAGTGTGTTAGGATGGCACAGTTTCAACTGGGGACGGGGGTTCCAATCTAAGCAGAGCTTCCAACACTTAAGATGTCTGTTGGGGGACACAGTGTGATACTCTTGCCAGGAAGCGCAAAGACATTGAAAGCTGCCTTATACCAAGTCAGACCAGCAGTCCATCTAGCTCAGTGTTATCAGCACTGACTGGCAGCAGTCCTATAAGGTTTCAGGCAGGAGTCTTTCCCAGTCCTAGCTGGAGGTGCCAGGGATTGAACCTGGGACCTTCTGCATGCAAAGTGGTTGCCTTACCACTGAGTTATGGCCCTTCCCCAAAACAACAGGTTTGTCTCTCAAGATTACATGGCTACCTTGTATACTGAAACTCCAGACACAGTTTGTCCTCTGGGATAGGGTATTGGATTTATGGTTTATTCTTCATTGATTTTATTCATCAAATTTCTGTCCTGCCTTCTGCACTAGGTGCCCATGGCGCTAATGACAATAAAATGTAATGTCACAATATATGAAAAAATATGCAAAATAAGAAGCAGGTAAACACATCAGCAAATTAAAACTAAAACCACCAACCAACAGGAAGCAAATCAGGCCCAAAGCCTATTGAAAAGGAAGGTCTTCATCAGCCAGTGGAAGACCATCAGAGAAGGGACTAGGTGGGTTTCCCAAGGAAGGGAGTTCCAGAGCTTGGGCACAGCCACTGAGAAGTCCCTAAATAAACTGAGAAGGACCTATCCCCCATCCCCACCAACTGCATTCAGATATTGGCATTGTAAGGAGAACAGCCTGTCCCTCAAAATCTTAGTACAGCCTTCCCCAATTAGTGGGCCACCAGATGTTGTTGGACTACAACTCCCATCAGCCCCAGCCAGCATTGGCAATGGTCAGGAAAGATGGGAATTGTGGTCCAACAACATCTGGTGGCCCACTAGTTGGGAAACGCTGTCTTAGTATATCTATAGGTTAGGGTGAGCAAAGTAGGGTGTGTCCTACTTTGCAGAGGATAGTCCTTATTTAAAGGGCTATTCAGTCCAATTCAAGGATCGCAAACAATAAGAAGACAGACCTGCAGTGGCCTTGAAGTTGCCCATCAGCAGTGAGCATCTGCACAACAGAATGAGCAGGCACACAGGTGATCACAGTCTCCCCCCCCCGTGGGTAAGATGTATTGGACTTCTATTTAAACTGTAATGGTCATTTTCTACATGTACCTCTATTTGAATCAAAATCTATCTCCTCTTTCATTCTCCTTTTCCTGGCACAGCCTCATGAGCCACCAAGTGGCAGATTCATACTGGAGAAGGTGGATTTGCAGGGGAGAACTAGAGACTGGCGTGCTTATCCTTCCCCTGTCTATTGCATTTTGCCATGCCTGTATAGGCAGGCAGTAGAGGCTGGTCCATTAGGCAAACAGGACACTGCCCCAGCAACCTCAGTCTGCCCTAAACGGCCCCGCTGCCTGCCTTCTTAACATCCAGTCCAGGGAGGCATCTCCTGTTGGCTTCCTTCTCCTTAGGCTCAACGTTGTCCTTGTAGAACTCAGCAGGGAGGAGGACGGGATGAATCTAGAATTAGTTGGCTCTGCCTGTGACTGGCTCTGACTCCACCGACTGTTGGGCTCCCTGCTTTCCGCCCTGTTGTTGTTATGTGCCTCCAAGTCAACCACGACTTATGGCGACCCTATGAATCAGTGACCTCCAAGAGCATCTGTCATGAACCACCCTGTTCAGATCTTGTAAGTTCAGGTCTGTGGCTTCCTTTATGGAATCAATCCATCTCTTGTTTGGTCTTCTTCTTTTTCTGCTCCCTTCTGTTTTCCCCAGCATTATTGTCTTTTCTAATTAATCATGTCTTCTCATGATGTGTCCAAAGTATGATAACCTCAGTTTCTAGTGATAGTTCTAGTTTAATTTGTTCTAACACCCAATTATTTGTCTTTTTCGCAGTCCATGGTATCCGCAAAGCTCTCCTCCAACACCACATTTCAAATGAGTTGATTTTTCTCTTATCCACTTTTTTCACTGTCCAACTCTATGCCACGTTAGGGAGGGAGGGAGTGGCAGGGACAAAGTGGCAGGTGGGGGCAGGAACCCACCCCTTCCACTTCTCACCCCCTCCGGACATCACTTGGCAGCAGGGATGAGATAATTTTCCTTGGGTTTTTTTCATATCTTGCTTCTCTGCTTAGCCCTGCCCTGCAGTCCACTCTTCCTGGCTTCCTGTTTTAACTAGAAGGATTTCTAAAATGAATTGCAAAAGTAAAAATGTACGTATTTTCTCTATTATTGGTTTTTTAATTGTTTATTTTAAAACATCTCTAAACCGCTGGATATTTTAAAATCTCTTAGCAGTATATGAAAATAAAAGAGTGTCATAAAAACAGGTGTGGCATAAAAATCAGTATAACAGTATTATTAAAACAGGAATTCAGTAATAACAGGGTACAGCTTATGAGTAGGGATGAAGGAGAAATTTATTTCCATTCACATTTAAAGGCAACCCTACCTAATCCACACTTTCTGAAACATGTGAACTGAAACCCAGCCATCCATTGAAATTGCACTTCTCTGAATTTTGCAGTGTAGTTGTCCAGCCAAATAATGTGTACAAAATCTCATATACAAGGGTAAAATGTGCATGTAGATACATATATTTGAGGAAATAACATCCAAATATCCATTATATTAGGAGAAATTGCTTTGCAAAACATCTTTGTCTTTGGCAAAATTGCATACAAAAATGCGCAGATTAGGAGAAATTTGGACTAAAATGCTGATGAATTTTCATGAGGACTTTTTAAAAAAAATTGCAAATGGATGTGGAAATATGGAGAACTGAACTTAAGATTAGAAAAATGACAAAAAGAGAGAAACCAACACTGACAGATTCTCCCATCCCTACTTGCGGGTAGGGAAATCCTAGGCAAAAAGATATGCCTTTACAAAACTCTTGAAGCAACTGATGGGTGATGCTTCATTTGCATATGCTCTCCCTCTGTGTCATGGATGTACGTATGGGAATTGATAGAATGCATAAAGGCAACACTTCCAAAACAGCAGATGGGACAATCGTCTATACTGTTGCATAAAGCTTCTCTTTTGTGCCATGTTATACTGATGTGATGTACACATGTGCTCCTTCGTACTGGGGAAAACCATAGATCCATACACTCTTTTTGCAGTACTTTATCGATGTACCTATGTACAATGATAATGTGTGTGAGGGAGGGGAGGACACAAAGGAACTGAAAACTGTGGCAAACTGCACCTGCACAGTACTTTGTGCTAGGGGTGTATATTGGCTCTCTGTGTACCCCAGAACAGACTACAAGGTGAATTGGGGTGATTCAGGAAACATCCTCACATTTCTGAGTCAGATCACACCCTTAACATGATGCCTTGGGGTACAACAGGGGCCTCCTAAGTTGCTGAGTGGCTCTGCAGTTTTGGATGTCCAAAAAACCCCAGGCAGTGGCCCCTTCCCCTTGGAGAGAAATGAAACCAAGCTGGCTGGGGAAATGTCCAGAGCTCGAGAGGGAGGGGGTGGCTCTTTCATTTTGACAGATGGGTCTAGCTTTTAATCACAGTGAGTTATTTTCCCAGGGTACTCCAAACACAGAGGTTTGAGGGACAGATTACAAACTGGGTTTGTTTCTCATGTGGATCTGGGCCTTCCCCTTTGCAAGTCAGTGGGGAGATCTCCATTGTATCCCCCCAAGTCACTGTCGGGGGCAGAAACCTTCCCCTAACAATGAACCTTGAGGGTAACAGGGTCCTTGCTGGGTGGGGTGTCATTTCCCCCATCCCAATCTTTTCTGGGAACCCATAGTCTTTTTCCTTCACCACTTCTCACCATACGCAGGGCTATGTAGAAATCTCTCCCAGAAAGTCTCTCTCTCTCTCTTCCTCTCCCCCCCCCTCTGTCTCTGTGAAGCCCCAACAACAGCAATGACTCCTGGGGTAAGAGTCATTGCAGATAGGGTGATATTTCCCTTACCACAGTCTTTCCTGGGGATTTTTCCAACAGTCCTTTTCCCTGTGCAAGTCAATAGAGATCTTTCTTTCTTCCCCAGGGAGAAAGGCATCATTCTCAAAAATCCATGGAGGGGGAGGCAGAAGCCCACTCACTACCAATGATCTTTGGGGTAAGAGAGTCACTTGTAAATAGAAAATGGAACAATGGAGGCTATGGTCAGTTGTAGGGATGGAAAGATCTCACTTTCATTTCTCTTATTTTCTCATTTTTCCAATCTTAAATTCAGTTCTCCACATTTCTGCAGCAATTTGCTTTTTTTAAAAAAAAAAATCCTCATAAACACTCTCCAGCATTTTAGTGAGAATTTCTCTTAATAAACACAATTTTGTAGGGAGGTTTGACTAATGTACACATTTTTGCAAGCCATTTCTGCGTCTGTGTTGGAATTGCTTTCTAATATGTTTTTAGTTTTTTTTAAAAAAAATTAAAGGTGTTTTGTTTTAATATGTTTTTAAGGATGTTTGTTTTAATATATTTTAAAGTCTGTTTTTATGACATTTTAAGAGTGTTTTTAATGCTTTTATTTGCCACCCTGGGGTCCTACTGGAGGAAGGGCAGGATATAAATCTAATAATAAATAAATACATACATAAATGCATTTCTCATCATATAATGCATTTTGCATGTTTTTCCACTCATATATTCATTTATGCACACTTTCCCCATATATATGCATTTTTGTAAACATTGGTTGGCGAACTGTTTGGATGGCAGCTGCATTGGAAAATTTGAATAAGTGTGAATTTAGAAGGCTAGCTATGTTCTGGTTCTCATATTGTTTTGGAAAGTGCAAATTTGATAAATTCAGCTTGAAATGCAAACTGAATTGAAATTCTCGCCCATCCTTAATCAGTGGTGGCAGGTGCCCATGGCGGCATGAGGCCACCACCTTGCTGAAGCTAAGCAGGGTCAGGTCTGATCAGTGCCTGGATGGGAGACTGCCTGGGAAATGTAAGCCACCTTGGGTTTCCATGATGAAAAGAAAGGCGGGGTATAAATGTAATAAATAATAATAATAGGTGGCACCAGAGCCAATGATAGGTAGAGCCAGAGAAAGGATGGGCAACTAATTTTAGTTTTGTCCCAGCTGGGTTCTGCAAGGGCAACACTGAGACTAAGGAGATGGAAGCTGACAGTCTGTGACAGCTCCTGGACTGGTTGGAAGAAAGAAAGCAGGCAGGTGGGAGCTGGCTGAGGGCAGACTGAAGTTGATGGGGCAGTGCCCCAATAGCCCATGCAGACCAGCCTCCACTGGCCATGGTAGAGGAAGAGATTACACTGCTCCATCCCAGTAAACCATTGCTGTAATCCATAAAATGACATTGTAGTTTAGAATATTGAGGGGGAGGGGAATGAATGATGACTCACACCCAAATGAGAGTCCAATCTTCTGAAAAGCTTTCATGTGCATGGCTAAACGAATGTGAAACTGCACATCATCATAGGCTTTTCTGTCCTACAGTCACTAAGATATTGTCATGTCAGCTTCATCCTCCAAAATATGGAAACCAAATGTGAATCCCATTACGGGGGCCTAATTGCTTCTCCTTGGTCCAATGGTTACTCTAAGAGTTATTGACACATTCTTCATATGCTGACGAACTTTGGGGTGTGCATTGGATTCATGTCCGACTACATTAGGCAGATGGTGGTTTTTAAAAAAAGAATCGCTGGATTTGCATGGTTTTGAAGTCTTTGTTTTTCTTAAATTAAAAAAGGAAAGGAAAGAAACTTGTTAAAAGTACTAGAGAAATGTATTATACTTACATTATTTGTACATCACAAGAATAGTCCATAATACTGTCAGGAAAGGGGTTTAATGGGCATGTCGTGCACACAGCCATCAGTAGGACTGAGCATTTTTTTGCAACATTACCTCCCATCTCATTTGTTAAGATAATCAAAGACAATGAATATTACATGCTTTTAAAGAGTGAAAACAAAATTGCATATTTGAAACACCAAAAAAAAGTGAAAAAGGTTATTGATTGTGGCATTCAAGTGCCTTGGGTTTTAAAAGGCATTCAAACCAGGACATGATGCTGGGGATCAATAAGGGATTTTTATGCTTCTGTCCTTTTCTCATTTGTTCTTCCTTTTGTTAAAAAAGGAGCCATATAATTTGAAATGAAACAGAATCTTGCATCCCTTAGCCATTGAGGTTTAGCTGTTGAGGTTTTCCTTACACATCCTTGAGACCTTACCAACCAGCTTCCTAGCTACTGGAAGATCATGATCATGAAACCAGACACATTCATTCAAGTATAACATCAACACAATCTAATTTTCCGTGTTTAAAGTGCAATCTTAACCCAGGCCAACTGGTTCTGTCCATCAGTAATCAGCAAAAGGGAGGCTCTTTAAAAGGTTTTGAATGAGATCAATACACAATGTAGAAGTTGCATGTTCTGCTATCACAGCAGTGTCTTTGCTTAGCTTTGAATTCATTAGGACAAAAGGGATGTGTTTTCTGATTCATGAAACTGGGTTGTATGAAAACTAAATTTATTTTCAAAGTGGAGAAGAGAGAGAAAGAGAAAGAGAGAGAGAGGCTGGCTGAGTTCCAGTTGAGTTTAACTGGTTGACTCTTGCATATTAACTTCATGTTGCCAGTTGGGCCAAAAGCTTCTATTTCCCCCCCCTACCTTTTTGACTATTAAAAGGGAATGCATTTGCTTAGTGTCTGACACAACAGAGAGAGGCCCTACAATTTTATGATCGCTTTGTTTACAAGTGTATATCACACAAAGGCTTGGCTTTTAATTTTACGGCAGAGCAAAACAGCTAATCTGTTTTGACATGCTATCTAAAAAGGCACTCCAACAAGTATACAAACTAACTCATCCATAAGTCATTTCTTTTATACACATGTACTGGTGTGTCCAGGAAAAAAAGAGTTATATCGGCGGTGGGAGTTTGAATAATAATGGTCATTAATATGGCGAATTGAGGGTTAAGATATTCATCCCACATATCAAATCCCCCTTTCAATGGGAACAGTCCCATCAGCTGTCAGATTCCATTAAATATATCCTCCAGACCTACTGACCAGCTGACAGTAGAGAAACTCCAAACCTTACACCCACCATTAGCATTATAAAATGTGAAATCAGCTGGAAGGAATGATAGCAGAGCTAAAAAGCAGAAGGGGGAATAATCAGTAATGCTCCTTGTGTCTTTTGAAAAAGAAACCCAAAGAGTTAAAATACACCCCCATAAAATACCGGGAAGAAAAAACATCTCAATACAAAGGTTGTTTTCTTCATAACCTATCCCAAAATCTCTCTCTCTCTCTCTCTCCCTTCTGTTAATGTGAGATTTGCATAAATGTTTCATGAGGTTAATGCAATGCATAAACCAAACAGTTTATTAAGCAACATCTGTGCTGTTTTGTATCAGATAATGCAGTGTTGTTTCCAAGTCACTGAAATATAACCCTATCATAAGGTTTGGGTTGTTAAAATACTTGTTTTGCAAAGACTGTGATCACATCTGACATTTTTAGCAGATGCCATGGCAAAAGAGAGAGAGAGAGAGAAGAATTCCTTAATACAACTTGTACACGTTAGCACCTAGGAAGAAACAGAGAAAGGAACGGTAGAAGTTTAACGCGATTCCTATCACCCTCGGATAAATGCTTCTCTTGCTGCAACATGCATGCGGTTGAGTGGCACATGTGACAGTTAAAAAGCGATACTTTCTTGACATTTCGTTTACCTTGTTCTTGTTGTAAAGGTTTCACTTTTTCCATTTTCTGGGTGTATTTTTTTTTAAAAATGTGGGGTAGGGGGAATTGTGACAACTGCTTATGGTACACAGAAACATATTGAGTTCTCCAGACTGGTACAATTTCAGTATGATTTTGCCTCCATATGGGACTGCTTTAAGACAAATAGCATCAAAAAAAAAAGTTATGAGATTTTTAATGAAACTTGGCTTAGCTGTTTCAGTGGGTCAAGCAGATAAGAAAGTACGCCCATGTATCTGTAACAAGCTTTTCTTTCATATATATATATATATATATATATATATATATATATATATATATTCCTGGCAGGGATTAATGCAAATGGTGTTCCAGTTAAATCAGGGCTTAATGGAGATATGTTTTATATTATTGATTCTGCAGAGTGGCGATGTGAAGCATATTTTTGTTTTTTGCTCCTCAACATATGAATCCCAGGCAGGATTGCAACCCAAAACACTCTTACTTGGAAACAGGTCCAGCTCGAAAAAGCTATACTTTATTTCTCAAGCAAATATGGGAAGAAGCAGCCCACAAGTTGTTTTTGTCATAGGAATACTGATGATTCTCTGAACAGGTGCATGAGATAATACCTGTGAGAGCAAAAGCCCAAGTATTATTTTTGTTTTATTTTAATAATTACTAGAGTGTCATTTCTGGAAATCTTGTATAAGGGTTATAAGGGATCAGTCTGAACTCTGTGAAATTCTGTGGTGAGCAGGGATGGGTGAGAATTTTGATTCAGTTCGCATTTCAAGCTGAAACTATCAAATTTGCACTTTCTGAAACAGTATGAGAACTGAAACACAGCTATCCTTCAAAATTTGCACTTATTCAAATTTTGCAAAGCAATTCACCAACCAAATAATGTTCACAAAAACACATATCTTAGGGGAAAGTGTGCATAAAAACAAACATATGAGTGAAAATAATATACAAAATGCATCACATGACAAGAAATGGCTTGCAAATGTGTACATTACTCAAAACTGTCTACAAAAAGTTGCGTATTAGCAGAAATCCACACTAAAGTGCTGGAGAATTTTCATGAGGATTTATATATATATATATATATATATATTCACAGATTGCTGTAGAAATATGGAAAACTGAATTTAAGGTTGGAAATTGACAGATCTTTCCATCCCCAGAAGGAAAGAGCCCAAAGAAGGCAGTGAATCAGAATGGCCAGAACACATATATAGGTAATATAAAGTGTCTTTTACAGTTATTTAAATTATTAACTATTTTAAAAACAACATTTTAATTGTACATTTGTACATTGTACCAATGTAATTATAAAAAAAAGCCTTGTTAGTCATCTCAATGCCTGTGCCATGGCACGGGGAACCTCAGGGTCAGAGGCCAAATGTGGCTCTTTTGGCCTTTCAGTCTGGTTCTTGGGATTCTCCCCAGGCCTCACCCCTCCTCATCCACACCCTTCACTGGCCTTGCTTGCGCCCTCCTTGAGTATTTTTGCCTGGCTAGAACGTCAGATGAGATCTCCGATAGGATCAGATCTTTGATCATGCTTCTTGCCTGCCTGGATGGAGGATAAAGAGATGTGTGTGTGTGGAAATTATTCTACTATACCAAAGTAGGATCTATGTCCATAGCTCTGCCTGCTTTTGCCTCTGGCCCCACCCACCTCTGACATGTGGCCCCCTGAAGGTTTCCCCAAAGGAAATGTGGCCTTTTGGCCGAAAATGGCTTCCCATCTCTGGCAATGGACAGAACACTGGAAGGTGTTATCATTTACTTCCTAGTAGACAGACAGACAGACAGACAGACAGACAGATAGATAGATAGATAGATAGATAGATAGATAGATAGATAGATAGATAGATAGGGGTCAAAGGGTAAGAGAAATGCTTTTTAAAATAAAAACTCCAATCCAGAGGGGGTAGGT
The DNA here is from genome assembly GCF_030035675.1 of Rhineura floridana. Taxonomy (NCBI): domain Eukaryota; kingdom Metazoa; phylum Chordata; class Lepidosauria; order Squamata; family Rhineuridae; genus Rhineura; species Rhineura floridana. The sequence goes on along the minus strand of NC_084492.1, from coordinate 29,861,160 downwards.
GTCCATATGCCCCCCAACCCTCTGTTTGGCCAAAGCTATGAAGAGCCAGTTCGAATCTCACTGTCACCATAAACTGGTATTGGAATATAGCAATTTATTACCATTTGAACTAAAGACTGCCCATCATATTTCAATTGGAGGACTTCTTCAGTGGCAGTAAATTGGCTATTCCTGTGCCCGTCCTTCCAGGTTTCTAAAATGTGGCTATTATCAGGTCTATTGATGTTGCATGAAGGTTGATTAGTAAATATTAGGAAATTGATTGGGTACATTGTAGACTCCATAACAGAGTGTTGCTTTCATAAATAAGAACATTTACGTCCCTAAGCCTTTGCTGGTGCCTAATTCCAGGAGGTTATATTACTTCATTTTATCTTAATTCTGCCTGGGCTATTAGCTGTATTTTCAATTCTTCATTTGGTGGGTGGAAGCATGATTTTACATGGAGGTACACCACCTCAAGATTAGTTAGTAGGTAGTATAAAATATTTTAATAAAAATGTATTTATTTGTATTTATGCATGTCTGTATTTATTTACTATTACATCCATATCCCACCTTTCTTCCAAAGAGCTGAAGGGGGCATTCACGATTTCTCTCCTCACCATTTTATCCTCACAACAACCTTGTGAGGTTAGTTAGGCTCAGAGTCAATGACTAGCTGAAGGTGACCCAGTAAGTAACAAACTAAGGCGCTTAAAGTTGTTTGCAAGGTTTCCTTCCTCACCATTTTATCTTCACAACTACCTTGTGAGGTGGGTTAGGCTGACAGACAATGACTGGCCTGAGGTCACCCAGTAATAATAAACTAAAGGCTGCAAAGCAAAGAGAAAGTTCCTGACTGCATGTTTCCTCCTTATGGCCAGATGTGTGTGTGTTTACATGGAGAATCAATGGGGGGGGGGAGATTAACCCTTGTCCCCCTCAGGTTGTTCACTCCTAACCTATTTTCAGCTCAGCTCCAAGATCAGATATAAGCCAAGCTGAGGGAGAGGGAGGAAATTACTTGGGGAGGGGGCATTCTCAGTGGGAATGGTAGCCAGATGTAAGAAGAGACAGGGCTCCTGAAACTTTTAACAGTTGTGTAAAGGAGGAGATTTCAGCCAGTGGGGCACGTGCTTTATATACAAAAAAATCCCAGCTTCAATTCCTCTATTTTTTCAGGAATGCCTCTGCATGAAACCCTAAAGAGCCTCTGCTCATCAGGGTAATACTAAACTAGAAGGATGAGTGGTCTTATTTGGCATTTTTGCAGATTCCATAGTGGAGACTGGTCCATTCAGGCAAATTGGGAGACCACCCCACCAACCTCAGCCTTCTCTCAGCCAATCCACCCTGGGCTCCTACTGGGAGGAAGGGCAGGATATGAAATCAAATAAAAAAAATAATCAATCCCCACCTGCCTGCCTTCTTACAGGCAGGCTCTGGTTGTCAGCTGCCCTACCACCCTCAGCCAGCCCCCAACTTAGCCTCAATGACCTTACTCTCAGTGTTGCCCCTGTAGAAATCAGCAGGCAGGAGGATGGGAATGAAACTAAAATTGGTTGGCTCTGCCTGTCATTGGCTCTGGCTCTACCTACTGTCTGTGTTTCCTGCCTTCTGCCCCACCTGCCCCAATGGAAACCAGCCACCACCACTGAGATTCATATGTTTGTAATACATCTCTTTCTGGGTTCCCATCTTCCTGAGTCTTGCTAAAGATAGAGGCAGTTGGAGCCACCTGAGGCATTGCACCACTGTTGGCATAGACTTCAGCAGAAGCACCAGCTTTACATGCGCATCCTACCGAGCAACCAGGGGCGCGCACACAGAAGACTCTGGATGACCGAATGCACAGGACGTGTTGTGCACCCAGATCAAACTAGGGAATGCCAACCTGAGGGCTAAAACTTTTTGAGCCATTTGCCTTAAAATGACATTTCTGAATTTTCAAGTTAAGCTCTGCAACATAATAATTATATCTATTCAGTCTATTTTGCGACACGCAAGTGGTAAATCATCGTTTGTAAGACGTGTGCTCAATCAGGGAAGAAAAAGGCATGTAATTATGTTGTTTATTACAAATCCCAAAAGAAACAAAGACTCTTTAAGATGGAAAAACTTGGGTGGGAGGGAAAGAAAGAAAGAAAGAAAGAAAGAAAGAAAGAAAGAAAGAAAGAAAGAAAGAAAGAAAGAAAGAAAGAAAGAAAGAAAGAAAGAAAGAAAGAAAGAAAGAAAGAAAGAAAGATTTCAGCTGCAGTGCTAAACAGACTTGTTATGAGGCAAATTCCATTGAACTCAATGGGATTTACTTCCAAGTAGTGATGGGCAAATCAGTCAATTCTGGTTTTACTTAGTTTCTCATTTTTCCAATCTTAATTTCAGTTCTCCACATTTCCATATCAGTTTGCATTTTTTTAAAGTTCTCATGAAAATTCATCTGCATATTAGTGTGAATTTCTCCTAATATGCACATTTTTATATGCAGTACTACCTAATATACACATATTTGCAAATCAATTTTCCCCTAATAGAATGCACTTTTCTTATTTTCACTAATATATGCATTTTAATACATATTTTACCCTAGTACATGCTGCTTCTTTTTTTACACGTGATTTGGCTGGAGAACTGCATTGCAAAATTCAGAAAGTGCACATTTCCAAGGATGGATGGGTTTTGGTCCACATATTGTTTTGGAAAGTGTGAATTTGGTAGGTTCACCTTTAAAAGTGAACTGAACTGAATTTCTCCCCTATCCTGATTTTCCAAGGAAACATGCTTAGGATTGTATTACACATCTATTAGGTTGCTTCTGCAAAGACACAGAGCTAGTGAAATATTTGCATCTGTTATGACATTAAATTTGGCACCTATAAAGTCAGCAAAGAATGAATAAAACTCACAGATCTGTTCAGAAAACAGGGCCTCACTATTAGGTAAAAAAATGGTCAACCTTTTATACATCCAACAGTGTCAATAATATCAACTTTTTTGACAAAAGCTAATCTCCGGGGTTTGAGCTCAGCGGGCCTCTCCCAATTTTCAGCCTTTGAAGTGTTGAAGGGATTAAAGTCATGTGTCAATAACATGACCTCTGACCTTAACATGGAAGTTGTCACTGTCTTTTCTCCTTGCTTTTTTTTTTTTACACCCAAGTGGATGGCTTGAGAATATGCACAAATGCTTAAAGATCGCATAGTGGGCCCCAAATTTTACATGAATCAATGAGCACAAGGCTAAACACACTTACTAGGGAGTAAGCCCCATTGAATGTGATGAGATGGGCAGAGCAATAAAAATATTGTTATTAATATCAATATTTTAGCTGCAGAAAATCACTACATAAAAATCCAATCCTCAACGATAGCGAATAAGTGAATTAACGGAAAATTAGGTACCAAATCCAAATTGGGTGGAATTCTAGCACATCCCTACTGTGGAGTAACTAATGCTTGTTCAGGAGAGACCACATGCTTGATCGGCTCTGGATCTTTTGTAGGAGTGATCTAATAGTCCAGCAGTGCAATCCTAAACACATTTTCTCAAAAGTAAATCCCACTGAATTCAATGGATGGTGATCAATGTCAGTCCTTTTTAAAGTTAATAGATATGACTTTCAGTGGGTCTTCTCTGAGTAGGACTTAGTTGAAGACAACCCAATGAGTCTTGCTTCCTACATTGTTTGTTGGTTTATAAGGGTGTTTGACAAAAATTTAAGAATGGATTTGAAGACTCTGAACATTTCTACGCCTTTTGGTAGGAATGCATCACTGATGCTGCTGCAGATGATCTGCAAAGTTCTTTGCCTGTTCCAGTGTGTGAAATGTGGACCTCATCACTGTGATTTATAAAAGTTATGCTCCTCTACTGACCTCATTCAGCTGCTAATACTAATGGCTCTGTAATGTGATTGTGAAAACAATTATTATTTGATGTATACCCCCTGATTGTATCTTTTTTTTTTGCTCTTTATAATTCAATAAAACTTTTTTTAAGTTCACACAGATTATCTTCGTAGCCTTTACAACAACTATGTAAGGTTAGCATCATCTTAATCCCCAAATTGTAGATGCAAGAAAAGGCTGAGGCTGAAAGATTGCAACCCCCTAATAAGGCCACCTACTGAGGTCCTGGTGGAGGCAAAATTTGAATGGGGGATTCGTTGATTCAAAGCTCAAGGGCTTAGCTATTATGCTGCATCACCCAACAGAGACACAGCATTCTGCCTTATAGCAAGTCAGACCACTAGCCCATCTAGCCTACTATCGTCTGCACAGACTGGGAGTGGCTCTCTAGGGTTTCAGAGATGACCTGGAGATGACAGGGATTGAATTTGGGATCACCACATGTAAAGCAGGTGCTCTGCCGGTAAGCTATGGCCCACCCCATAGGGAAGGAAGGATGCTGCTATCTTGCTATAGGACAGTCTCGAAGAGTTAGAGCAAATTGCACTTCAGTTTCAATATGGTCTTACAAGCTACACAAACTGCAGAGCTGCATATTGAATACAGAAGGAGCTGAGATATAAACCGTGCTGGTTCTCTATTGGAATTTCTGTCCACTGTTGAGATTTATTGGGAAGAGAATTACTTTCACTGCAGGCAACCTCACTAAGTATACAAATTGATCTCCATCCTCCTTATTTGAGAAACGAATACCTTGTATATAAAAAGGGGGCAGATCTACTCTCTCTCTCATTTCACACTGGAATGAACAAAAAGTAAGCCCAAGGTAAAATTGACAACAGGCCAGCAAAAAAAGCAAAAGTGTTTTTTGACACAATCAAAATTGTGTCCCCCCCCCTTTTTTTTATTTGTTTGCTTTGCAAATTCGAAAGGTGAATCCACAGGCTTTGGATGCTTTCCTGAAATGGCTTGGAAAATGGCTGCGTTGGATGCAGTGGCACCAGGTGCACTGGGACAAATGGGGCACTGCCCCACCAAGCTCATTCTGCAAGCTTTGATCTCATCTCCAATCTCTCAGCCCTACCTGGAGATGCCAGGGATTGAACCCGGGACCCCTTGCATGCAAAGCAGATACTCTACAACTGAGCTATTTCTCTCCTGCCAAAGCCTCCACCTGTACCCACCTTTGGGAGTGTGATCCTCTGTGTGTTTGTTCACCAAGTAAATTGCACCAAGGTCAATAGTCTTCCTCCCAAGTTAAGTGTCCATCCGATTGCAGCCTAAAGCTGTCAACCATTTAAAGTCTCTGCTTGGTATGTCATCTGCTTTTATATAACATTCACATAAATTTGCATGTTGCCAAACGTCCATTCCCAGGTCCTTTTGAGTTATTGAAGGAAGTGTAGGAAGCAAACTCTATCACTCATCACGAGAAGGAGAGGTTCTCTTTTATGTTTTCTTCTTAGGGCTTATCATTCGCCCTGCTAGATCAGACCAATGGCCCATCTAATCCAGCTTCCTGCTTCTGTCAGTGACCAATCAGATGCTTCCAAGAAAACCCACAAGCTGGGCTGGAAAGCAATAGCCCTTTCCTGCTGTTGTTTCTCAGCAATCTATCCAGTGGTGTACTACCTCTGCGCAGGGAGTTTCAATTTAGCTACAATGTCAAAAAGTCACTGATAGTTTTATCCTCCATGAATTTGTTTAATGACCTTTTAAAGCCATCTTTAAAATTTTGTTGAAATTTTAAGGTTTTAATGTGAATTATGTATTTTTATGTTGTACGTCTCCCAGAGTGGCTGGTAAACCAGCCAGATGGGGAACTAATAAATTTAATAAATAAATAAATCTAAATAAGAAACCGTTGCCATATCCTGAGATAGTCAATTCTGTTGGTTAATCATGCATTATGTTAAGAAGTGCATCTGCCCAGGATCTACAGCTGAATCAACTGTATTATTTCATTCCTCATCTGAACCAAAAGTAACCTTTAAAATTAAATAGGTATGACCTTACCTCTCAGCTCTACCAATTAAGATTTGCCCTCACTGTTTCTCTACATGCACATATACATCATTCATGCACATGGGATCTTACAGTGGTCTGTAGGCAACATGAACGGGTCTCTAGTCCCAAGGAGCTTCCAATCTAAAGTAAGCAGCAGAGAAAGAGAGGAAGGGAGGGTTCGACAAAAATAAGGGGAAAAAGAATGTGTGGATATGCTGTTGCATGATTTGCTGTACACTGCCCTGATGTCTTGTGAGAACATGGTATATCAATACTTTAATAAAGGAAGGAAGGAAGGAAGGAAGGAAGGAAGGAAGGAAGGAAGGAAGGAAGGAAGGAAGGAAGGAAGGAAGGAAGGAAGGAAGGAAGGAAGGAAGGAAGGAAGGAAGGAACTTTTTGTAACAGTTTATATTTTGTTCCATAAAAAGTAACATTAACAAGAACAGCAAAGAGTAATATCATACATAGATTTGCATATATTGTAAATCATAATACTTTTCATGGCATGACAAGCATTTTTATCAAATATAACATTTATTATTTATTTTACTTGCTTATCCTTATTCCAACAGGTGTCTCCTAAGAATGAACTTTGCACATGATGCAGAACGGGGGGAACTCTCTCTCTCTCTCCATATCTAATTTCTCCTTTGAAGTGAATTGTGGATCTCTTGTAGGCAAAGACACTCCATACATGCACTGGAACACCCATATCCAAATGTATTGATTAGTTAGATTTTTAGCACTGTTTGGGGGTGTGAGTTATTTTTGCAGAAGTAACAGTTTATATATATACATACTGTGCTAGCCAAAGACCATGAAAAATACATTACAGTATACAAAATCTACAAGGGTACAGAAAGCAATATTTCAAACATGACAGAGCAAAGCAGGTAAATTACCATAGGCAAACTCAGCGTCGACTTAAAACTCTGAATCTCCAAGACAGTTTCTAGCAATTTTGCCTAATTCTCTCTTCCTAATATTTTTTGCTGCCAAGGCAGAGAGAGCCACTTTATGCGTAGCAACAGTTAAAACTGTTACTTTTCTGCCAAAAAATGGGGGGTGGGATGAAAATGGAAATGGACTGCCTTCAAGTCAATCCCGACTTATGGCTACCCTATGAATACGGTTTTCATGGTAAGCGGTATTCAGAGGGGGTTTACCATTGCCTCCCTCTGAGGCTAGTCCTCCCCAGCTGGCTAGGGCCTGCTCAGCTTGCCACAGCGGCACAAGCCAGCCCCTTCCTTATCCGCAGCTGCCAGCTGGGGAGCAACTGGGCTCCTTGGGACTATGCAGCTTGCTCCCGGCTGCACAGGTGGCAGGGCACATAACCCCTGAGCCACTCACTGTGGGGGTGATCTTTAGCTGGCCCTTGACACCCAGGAGACACAAGTGGGGATTTGAACTCAGAGACTCTGGACTCCCAACCAGGCTCTCCTCCCCACTGTGCTACACCAGCTGTTGGAGGGTGGGATAAAGAATATTAATGAAGGGGCTGATGGAGGGCAAATGGTCAGACTGGGTTTTCTTGTTGCTCTGGATCACAAACATGGGAATCAAACCCATTCACAACCACCCACACATTCTCTCTCTCTCTCTCTCTCTCTCTCTCTCTCTCTCCCATCCCATTTATTTAATACCCTCTCCTCCAGCCTCTCACCCACAATAAAGGTATATCTTTGTCCTGCAAGATTTGTTCCTGCCAGGCTGATGTTACCTTTTCCCCAACAAAAAGCCACTTGTGTTGTCATTAATTTATGCAAAACCCTCTTGGATGTGCAGGCAGGGAGGGGGGGACTCCTTGGAAAGAACAGGAAATAATTCAATGACTAATTTCTCTGATGTCTCCCTTCGGAGCATATGCAAAAAGTTCTTCATCTCTGGGGAAGCGAAAAAATAAAGATCTTGTTTGTGTACAAGGCCCTTTTGCAAGATTTTTATCGCAAGCAAACTAATGTGCTACCCCAAACATGATATATTTCCACTTTTGTACTGCTGACTTCAGCTTACTAATTGCCTGACAGCATTTTCTTTGTTAAGCTTTAACTGTGATCATCACACTTTTTGTTGTACTGACAGTAGAAATATTCAGTAACAGACGACCTAAATACATCATAAGCACCACTGTACTGATCTTTCATAATGAAACAAGAGCTTTGGGTATTTCATGAAACATGCGTATGGAGTCATTGTCAGGAATCATGGTTATTCAAGCCAGAACAACCCCCCCCCAAAAAAAAGATAGACTAAAAGCTTTTTTTTTCTGACAAAGCAATCAGATTCTGACTATGCATGACTGACACAGCACCTAACATAAAAGATTTGATTTTATTCTTTTTTTGGTGAAGGCGGGAGACAGATTGGAACCAAGAGGACAGAAATGCCAAAAAGTGTTGAAAACAGTGGATTTCTGTGGTTATATATGCCAGGAGGCGTTACCTGCTGATCCAACAATTTTCCAGTCCTATAAAGGTCTATATTATTGTTGTTATTTCATTTATGAATTGCTTCTCATGACAATCTAATAACATATATCAGAGGTTCCCAAGCTGTGGTCCGTGGGCCACCAGTGGTCCACAAGGTTCATTCAGGGTGTCCACAGCATATCTGTAAAACTTCAGTTAAATACTATGCAGCATCTAGTATAGCACATTACAGTTGCTACAACAGACAGAAAAATCATTAAGTGCTCCACCAAGACCATTGGCAATTGTTGAGTGGTCCATGGGGGGGGGAAGAGTTTTGCAACCACTGACATGTATAAAACAGTACAGAAATGCATTAGATGAGGAGAAAATGGAAAATGGAAAAAATTGATACATTAATCCAAACCGCCGACAAAAATGTGTTTGTCAGGAGAAATTCGCACAAGAATGCTGGAGAATTTTCACGAAGATTTTATTTTTTTAATCGCCAGTTGTGGAGAAATGTGGAGAAGTGAATTTAAGATTGGAGAAAATGAGAAATGGGGAGGAGCAAAACGGACGGGACTTTCCATCCTTACCACCAAACTAGGGCTCCTTCCCAAAGGGCTTAGGTATTCCCACGGAACTGAATGGGAGGCTCTCTACTTTTTAAAAAAGAAATGTATTTCCTATTTATTAAATTTATATCCTGCCCTTCCTCTAAAAAGGACCTTGCAGTGTACACACAAAGAGCTGTGTACTCAGAAACACTGTTGGGATACCTCCAATTGCTTAAGGACCTCCTCCTCCTTCTCTCCCTCCCCCTTCCTCCATTCTTGTCAACTGCAACCCATTCACACAGTAATCTCTACCCCGACGCACACTCAATTCTTTATTTGCAAAGATGTACCTTGGAGATGTTGGTGTTTGCTGATGTTTGCGTGATCAGCGCAGCTTACACTTGAGATTGAGACGGTCAAGAAACTCCAGAGGCAAGAGATAGTTTATGTTGATGAAAATAACCAGAGGTAGTATTGCCTATGGGTCAACAGGAGACTCAGAAAGTCATGAGGAAGAAGCAAAGAGCTATGCAGCTTCCGAAGCCACCCCCGTCCCCCCCCCACACACAGACTCACCATGATCTCTAGAAAACCTCTTCAACCTACCACGTTGCCTGGATGTTTGCAAACTTACTGTCCCTCCCTCAGTGATGCAAAGCCTCGTTTTTGACATGCATGTGGGGTCCGTTTCAACCCTGCCAGTTTTTTGCAGGAGAGATTCCAGCACAAACCAGAACTTGCAGTTTGCACATTTAAAAGTGGATTAAATGCTCCACTTGACAGAGCATAACAAATCCGCTTTAAAAAAAAAAAGAAATCACAGACTTTTTGCAGTTTGGAAAGTAATGGGAAGAAGCACTGAAAAGTGAGGGGTGAGCAAATTATTCATGGGAAAATGTGTAAATGCCCCACAAGCAATTCAGGTTGAATGCAGGTAATATTGTCATATAACCTCCCGGTAAGCAAATCTGAACAAATGCTCAGCAAAGAGCAGACATAGTCAAACCACTACACAAGCTTTGTGCAAGGGAATCAGGATGAATGCTGAATAAACTATTCACCTGGAAGAGCCCTTATGGTACCCTTGGTTTAGATACCTCAATTGTTCAGTAAACCAAAGGCAACAGGCTGCAAAAAGCTGGCTTTCAAAGGACCAGTTGTGTTGATTAGGGAACCAGAATTTCAGCTTGTACAGATTCTTTATTTGGGAAAAAAAGAAAGAAACAAGGGTGAATACTTCATAGCTTCTGTTTGAAGAAGAGTACTGTGCAACTCTAAAGCTGGCTATCATTTTAAAATAAATGGTCCAATAGCAGCCAAAACAGATCCAAGACTGTACATGTTTGCTTTTTTTTTAATATGTGCTTTTAATTTGGGTGTTGAACTGGATGGCACTGATCATTGCAGGGGTCAAAAAGGTGATAACAAGTTGTAAAAATGACCTTACCGATGGCTGCTTAGGCGTAAGTAATGTTTTGAAATTGCCTGCAGCCAAAACTGCCAATTCTAAGCTGATTGTAATAAATTAGGTTCTTCTATACGAAATAATGTGATCAATTTCTCATTTCGCTGAATAAATAAGCTGGAAGATAGGGAACTGTCTCTGACCCTCGGTTAACCCCTTGCCTCATTATTCATATCAAATCTGTGACACGCATGTATGGAACCTCTGGTTCAATTTTGGCTAATTATTCGTTAGGACTGAAGGCTCTCTGAAGTGTTACTGATTGTACAACTACCCAGGGACTCCGTGTCATCGAATGAAAACAGTCCCAAGAAAGCTTCCCAGGCTGTGAGGTTTTGACACATGCAAGATGAGAGCAGACAATTATCTCCAAACAAAACGCTTGGCAAGGAACAGCTGGATGCTTGTTCCATTTATTTAGTGAGAGGAGCCCTTGCTTGCCGTGAGCGGAATCTCCCTCTCTCCATCACAAAAATAGAGACTTGGTAAGAAAGGGAAGATCCTTTTTCCAAAAAAATTTAGGGAGTTGACCATAGATGTGGTTGGTGCACGTGCAGTCCCCAGTGGCTGGATCCCCACATCTGAATGGACCAGACCAGGTTCTGCAACAGAAACCGTGTGAACACAGCAGCCAATGAATGACTGGTGTTATAACAGGGACCAAATTCCATTTGGGAAAGAGAGATGCTGCACTAACTGATAGCTCTTATTCCGCATAACCAGGGGTGTAGTCATCCAGGGTCTCGGGTGGTCTTAGACCCTTTCCCTTTTGGGGAGCAGAGTCCCAGCTTGGTCCCTATGTCACCAGCATCCTATGAGCTAATCAGCATGAAAGGGGAGTGTGTTAGCCTCTGAGAAGAGTCTTCTAACATGCCTCCTTGTCCTTTCCTGCTGATTGGAGTCAATCAAAGTGAAAGGAGGTAAGCCACCCAAGGAGGTGAGACAGCCAGCGAGAAGACTCTTTTGAGCAGCTAACGAACTCCACCCTTTCATGTTTATTGGGTCCTAGGGACATTTGTTATGGGAGAAGAATTAACAAGGATCTCATTCTCAACCCAGCAGCCAAAACAAAAAAGGGGGGTAGGGGAATGAAGGGACCCTACACTTCTGAATTTGTCACTACACTACTGCACGTAACTACTGAAAGTACAGGAGCCATAACTTCCTTTGCATCTTGTCTCTCACTCCATGACCCCCACGCACCATCCAGATTGCCTCAAGGTGAATTGGGCATTGCCTCAGTAACCTTACTCTGGTCTCAGCCAATCCCCCCACCTTGCTGCCTTCTTACTGCCCAGGTGGTGGCCCTGACTGTCAACCTGCCCTCCTCCTCCTCACTTCTCAGTGTTGCCCTTGTAGAACGCAGCAGGGAGGAAGCTGGGAGCAAAACTAGAATTAATTGGCTCTGCCTGTCATTGGTTCTGGCTTTGCCTACTGTTCGGGCTCCCTGCCTTCTGCCGTACCAGTCCCAATGGGCGCCAGCCACCATTTGCTCAAGGGACTTCACCACACAAACTATGGCCTAGCAGAATCCTTTGCAACACCACAGACACTGGAACAGATTCAGAGGAGGGCAACAAGGATGATCAGGGGACTGGAAAGAAAGCCCTATGAGGAGAGACTGAAAGAACTGGGCATGTTTAGCCTGGAGAAGAAAAGACTGAGGAGAGATATGATCACACTCTTCAAGTACCTGAAAGGTTGCCACACAGAGGACGGCCAGGATCTCTTCTCGATAGTCCCAGAGTCCAGGACACAGTATAACGGGCTCAAGTTGCAGGAAGCCAGATTTCGGCTGAACATCAGGAAAAACTTCTTAACTGTGGTACGACAATGGAACCAATGACCTAGGGAGGTGGTGGGCTCTCCAACACTGGATGCATTGAAGAGGCAGCTGGACAGCCACCTGTTGGGTATGCTTTAAGATGGATTCCTGCATTGAGCAGGGGGTTGGACTCAATGGCCTTATGGGCCCCTTTCAGCTCTACAATTCCATACTTCTATGACACAATCTGATGGTTGCCCCCAAGAATCCTTCTTGAATTGCTATAGCTTTGTGATGGAGTGCACCTGCCATCTCCAGGTAGGGCTGGAAAACTCCCACATGTAAGCCTGGGAAAGCAATGAGACTCAGCATCGAGTAGCCTTCCCCAACTGGTGGCCTCCAGATCATTTGGACTACAACGCCGACCAGTCCCAGCCAGCATGGCCAATGGTCAGGGACGATGGGAGTTTTATTCCCAGCACCAGGTTGGGGAAGATGGCGTGCAAGGTGGGCTAATGAGCTGGCTGATTATAAGGCAGCTCCCTATGTTCCTGTTGCGGGCCTCATGTCTCAATTTGCACATTGTTGCACCAATACATATTTTTGCAGTCCTAAGCTGCAAGGAACAATCCTGGCAGCTGTTAAACCAGCACTTCCTGGTGCTCTGTGCATAAGTGCTTAGCTCTCTCTGGACCCAAGACCTTGGGAAGCTGGCCACTGCCAGTCTCAGAAGACAAGGCTGGAGTTAACGAACCAATGGCCTGACTTAGTCAATGGCAGCTTAAGATGCTCTGCTTGCAGCCAGCGCCATCACTTTCCACACTGATTGTCCCTGTTAAAATGAACACCAGTTATTGATGGGGTCTTTCTCACGGTGCCTTCCCGTCTTTCTCCTGTCAGCCGTTTCCTCCTCTGCCCCGAGAAAAAGAACAGATATTCAACCTGATGCCCTTATGGAGCCCTACTTCCCTTTGGTGGATTATCTGGGCTATGACCTTGGATCAGCTGCAAGAAATGACTTCCAGCATTACGCTTTCTGCTATGACAGTTGCCTTTGTGTCCATAGAACCTTGTGGAAATCAAGCAAGCATTCGAAACCCAAGGTGATTGTAGTTGTTGAGCTCTTCCCCTTAAAGTCAAGTTATGGAGAAGTCATTTTCTACCCACATTCTGATCCTTGGGCTGGGGATGGTTGGCCATCAAATAGCTGCCACTTTCTTCTGACTGTTATATTTATGAAACATTTATCCCACTTTGTAGTGATGTACAGGATTCACACACACATTATTAACCTCAGAACAACCCTAGGAGGTTGGTTAAAGGTTGGGGCCAACATGGAGCTCTCCAGGTGTTGTTAGATTACAACTCCCTCCATCTCTTGCCATTGGCAATGCTGGCTGGGGTTAATAGGAGTTGTAGTCCATACTAACATGAGGTTGCCCAGCAAGCTTTGTCGCTAAGAAGGGATATGAGCATACCTCTCCCTGGTCCTCGTCCAACACACCAATCCAGTGGTGGGGAGCTTTTTTTTCTTCAACCTGAGGGCTGCATTGTCTTCTAGGCAATTTTCTAAGAGTTACATGCCAGTGGTGGGTGTGGCCTAGGGATGGGTCAGAATTTTGATTCAGTTTGCATTTCATGCTGAATTTGTCAAATGTGCACTTTCTGAAACAATATGAGAACTGAAGCACAGCCATCCTTTGAAATTTGCATGTATTCGAATTTTGCAATGCAGTTCACCAACCAAATAATGTTCACAAAAATGCATATATTAGGGGAAAGTGTGAATAAAAATGAATGTATGAGTGAAAATAACATGCAAAATTCCATTATATGATTAGAAATTGCTTTCCGAAACGTGTACATTAGTCTAAACTCCCTACATAAATACGTTCATTAGGAGAAATGCAAACTAAAATGCTGGAGAATTTTCATGAGGATTTTTTAAAAAATCGCAAATTGCTGCAGAAATGTGGGAAACTGAATTTAAGCCTGGAAAAATGAGACACAGAAAGAACCAAAACTGACAGCTCTTTCCTTCCCTAGTGCAACCAGAGGCAAAAGTGTGTGGAGCAATGAATGCAAATTTTACCTCTGTACAGCAGGCTGGTTTAACACATACACACAGCTCTCTGTCCTCCATCTAGGCAAGCAAGAACCATAATCAGAGTTCAAGGCCACACCGCAGCAAAGACTTAGGCTATGAAGTGCCAGAGAGGGATATGGCCTGATAAGAGTGGGTGTGGCAAGAGGAGAATTCCAAGGGCCAAATAGAAAGGCCTGGAGGGCCACATTCAGCCCCTAGGTCTGTGGCTTCCCGCCCCTGCTCCAACCACTACAACACTTCACCATTATGTCCCAGGGCGAGTTACAGAAATTTAAAATACTGTATTAAAACAATCACAGCATGTTACATGCACAGGTGACAAAGGCCAGGGTAAAGCGGTGTGTCTGTTGCACTATGTAGCGAAGGTGCCAGGCACGCCTCTGCAGAAAAGGAATTCCACAGCTGAGAGGCTGCTACAGAGAAAGCCCTCTCCTAAGCCACCATCCCCCAAATTTCTGAGGGCGGAGGAATTCCCAAGAAGACCCCCTCTGCTGATCTTATTACCTGAGAGGGTCTGTAGGGAAGGAGCCATCTCTGTCACTTATTACGACTGTGGCTGAGCTCATTAATGAAATCCACTCAGTAGAATCAGTCAGAGGAAAGCTCAAATGTGCATTGATAGATAGAATGGAGACTTCCTGACGATTGGACTGTTTCTTTTTGGGGGGAGGGGAGGACCTTCTGGTTCCCCATCTTATCCATCCCAGATAAGAAGCCTTGTGGAGTGATTGACTCACCAATAGAAATACTGGAGGGGGAACATAACCTTTTCCTTTTTCCTTTGGCAAAAAAATAAATGAGACTTTTTGTTTGCCACACGTCATGAGGAATCGCTGCATTCCCTTAAAATCCTTTGCTACGGCTGAACTCTAGTGCAAAACAGGAAGCCGCAAAGGAGACAGGGTCAGAGAAGAATAGATGGGAAATGCTCTTCTTTGCCTCTGTCCAACAATATCAACAATGGCCCAGGGCCAAAGAGCTGGACTGGACACTAATCTGCAAAAGCCACAAACACCAGGGATGTTTGAGGAATTCAATCTTCCGATACGAACCGGCCTGGGCCGCACCTCCCAGACTAAAGTGTGGATCAGAACATAACTATCCTAGATTTCACATCTCCCCAAATGTTTGACTTCAGTGGGATTCAGGGGTGGCAGTGGCTCTCTGGTTTTGGGAGGGGTTCTTAGGGCAAAAAACACACTCCTATTGAAATGCATTTAATCAAACTGTTTTGAGATAAAATATCTTTATAAATGTGTGTTTTAAATGACAGTGGATGTTTTTTTCAAAAATGCAAGTTTGTTCAAAAATATGATTGATTTTTTTTTAAAAAAAGAAGCAATCACAGATTAACTGATAAAGACATGAGCAAAGACATCCACATGGAACGGATGTAGACTGATCCATCTACTGCTAACCATCTCTC
Source organism: Rhineura floridana (assembly GCF_030035675.1). Classification (NCBI taxonomy): domain Eukaryota; kingdom Metazoa; phylum Chordata; class Lepidosauria; order Squamata; family Rhineuridae; genus Rhineura; species Rhineura floridana. The sequence continues at coordinate 29,845,535 of NC_084492.1, read as the reverse complement.
TATCAGCATCACATCATTATCCCCTTCTACCACCAGGGGGCAGGACTCGGTCCTTGAAAAAGATTCAGAGCACAAGACCATGGTGCAAATTTGCATCGGATTTGCCTATGCTGATTTGTATGTAATGATGGAAATTCAACCCAAAGGGAAACCATCCTGTAAGCAATATTTTTTAAAAAAGTATAAAAGATGGGGAGGAAGATAGCAGATCCAGTCCTCGGTGTAAAAAGTCCAGGTATCAAGGCCACCAATAATGCCCCACATCTGCCACCTACTCCAATCTTGTTTTAAGTTTCATAGGACCGTAGGAAGCTCCCTTATACAGAGTCAGACCATTGGTCCATGTAGCTCAGTGCTGTCTACACTGACTGGCAGCAGCTCTCCAGGGGTTTAGGCAGGAGTCCTTCCCAGCCCTACCTGGAGATGCTGGGGATTGAACCTGGCACCTTCTGCATGCAAAGGATGTGCTTCGCCACTGAGCTACCGCCGTTGCTCTAAGAGGATGAGATCAAGGCAGATGCTTCCCTCTCTCATGCGGCATAAACAAGGCCAGAGGCTCTTTGTTCAGTGGTGGCTAAAGCCTTTGTACTTTTTGCATGCAGGCAGGGCTCCCCATGGAGGAAGCTACCAAAGGTCCATCTATGTCAGCATTGACTGCACCGAATGGCAGCAGCTCTGCAGGATTTCTGCCAGGGAGCCTTTCCCAGCCCTACCTGGAGACGCCGGGGATTGAACCTGACACCTTCTGCATGCAAAGCAGACACTCTGCCGCTGAGCCAAGGCCCTTCCCCGAATGTTCATTCTTACAGGCAGGCACACACAGCATCAAGGAGCTGGGAGGGTTCTTGGAGATTAGGAAGACTTGACACAAGTGCCAGGTTACAACCATAGCACCTCCGTGGAGTGAAGCAGCAGCAACAGTGGCTTATGCGTGCGCGTGGATATATTTCCATGTTTACAAAGCTGACGTTCCAAGAGAAAATCACACTCCTTGTGTGCAACATCCTTTGAAAAACAATAGCGGGAGAAGGGAAGGGGAAAAGCCACCTCCAAATATTTAGGTCTAACTTCTCTTACCCGTTTGCATGTGGGCAATTATTTGCTGGCTCGTGGCAGCCGTCTGGCATTCTGCCTCCTTTCGCAGAGGCACATTGCCAAGGTTTGGTGAGATTCAAAAGCGCAGCATGCTCAAGAGTGTGATCCGCACCCTGCATATGCCAGCTTCATTCCATCAATGGAAAAGGGAAAGGCGGGGGAGAGAGGGAGAGGCAAGCTGGCTTAATTGGTAGCACTGGGGAGTTTTGAATCACCAGCTTAACAGAGTTAATTTGTTCCGTGCATATACGTATAATGTGTGACAGCAAGAGACAGAAAAAGAGAGAGATGATGCAAATATCAGCAAAAGGCACGGTATGGCCCTCTCAGGACTATGTCATTCAGAATACATGGGGGGGATTGCTCATCCGACTATTCCTACACATCAGAACCCTAAATGTGGAAGGCTAGCACATCAGGGAAAATGCTATATTTCCTTCTACTTTATCCACATCACAGAAAGCTAGCATATCATGAAGGAAAGTCCCAACATAGGATCTTATTTTTCACATGGTGAACAATGCAATCCCCGCACCACATTCTGAATGACCTGATTTTTATTTATACTTCTGTCCTGTTTCTTCGCCAAAAGTGCCCCCTCTCCCAAAGCAGCTTACCGTGATGAAAAGTAGACACACAAAAACATGAAGACCACACAGAGCAGATTCAAACATTCAAAACATTGTGGTATAGTCCTACCAGTTGTTTATGTAGTTGCCTCCTGTTAGATTTTGTGTTAAATATTATTATTGTTACGTATCACATCATTTAAATGAAAACATTAAAAAAAAAACTACCAGGAGGCAACAGCCACCAGAAGCTGTCCAAAGTGCTGAAAGCTATTCCAAAAATTGTTTCAGCACCTTGGACAGCTCTTTGAAAGGTCAGACTAAAACCCAGAGTGGATTCACTGCCCCTCTGACATTGGAGCCCCCAGTCTCCACTGTGTGTACCTTCTCGACACCTGGTAAATTATAGTCTTCCAGCAGCTATGGCTGCAGGATACTGTTAGAGGCAACTGTGCACCAACCCTTAAACATGCCAGTTTTTCTCAATGGTTGCTTGATATAGCCAGAAAATAAATGCAACCTAAATAATGTTTAATTGACAGAACAGATTGTTTATTCTCAAATAATAGCACTAAATTGCAGTGCTTAAAAAGTACTCAGTTGCTATCAGCCCATTACAGCAGCTGGAGTCTCATATTTTTTCCTCCTGCTCCAAGACCAGGCAGATGTAAAAATGAACTGTAGCCTAGTAGCCTGAAACTACTTGTGTTTTAATGCTGTCAAATATTTGGCTCCCAGCCTCCAGCTGTTTTTGTGCTGATCTCCGTTACAGCTGTCAGCCTCTGCCTGGCATTGAGATGGGGAGTGTGCTCAGGGCTGAATCCCAACCGAAACAAGTTTCTCAGTGTTTTGGCATCATCTTCTTGCAAGGAACGCAGCCCCAATAAACCATCAATGCTGAATGAATGGGTTTGAACTAAGCAAAACCTCTGTTTCAGTGACAAAAGAAGAAATCTTGTGTTGCATTCCACTAAGACCTATACAGAATAGATTCACTGAAATGAATGAGCCAAAGTTAGTTGTGGCTATTAGATGGGTCTGCTCTGAGTAGGACTAGCACTGAATACAACCCCTTGTAAATAAACACACACACACTTATACATATATCTCCTAGGGCAGTCTCCAATTGACTTTCTGTCAGTGCAACTGACACAGTGAACTTTCCCCTCTCTCCTCCTCCTATACCCCCCTGAAACCTGTTCTGGGTTTTCCCCCAACTGTCTGGAGCAGATTTGGGAAGGGCACAGGACACACTCAAGCAGAGAACTGAGGTGGAAAGCCCTGTCACACAAAAAGAAATCCTTGCGCTGATGGAACAAGGGAGTTGGATATCACTCCCAGGGTTGCTTCCTCTCGTGAACTCTAATCTAGAGCCTCATGTGTGCTCCAGCACTCACATGAAGCATCAGCACTTGTAGGCCTTCACAGATTTCAATGGAAGAGAAAGCTCCATATTCCTTGTCATGCCAGTGGACCTGTTCACTTCATTGAAGTGAATGAGACAGCTACTGTGAATGACAGACCTCACTGCACACAAGACAGGCCTGCAGCCCAGAGGGGGCAAATGGGGGTGCCGCGGCCCACCAAATTGTGCTCCCCCGGAATTGTTTTGGGGAAATTGTCTTTTTAACTTGTGACCCCCATTTATAGAATGATCGTTTGTTTTAGGAACAGGAGCAATTTTTAGAATAGGACCCTCTGAAAAATTTAGCAAATAAGGCAGGGCGAGGGCACAACAAAAGCCTCATCTGGAAGAGCCCCAAAAAGTCTACTGACTCAAGACTTTTCCTAACTTAGGGTGGATTTTTCATGATCACAATCACTCTATAATAACTTTAAGTGGGCTAGAGTTAGACTCCACCCCTGGGACTTTCCTTTGCTCTGCTTTTCAGTTTCAGTTTCAGTTGTGTTCTTTAACCAGCCAGCAATATAGAAGCATATTTGTTTGCCTGCAGTAAGTTTATTTATTCTGCAATTATTATAATGAGTAGAACAAGATTGGGTGTTTATTCCTAAAGAGTGAAATGCAGATATAACTTAAAGTGATCTGAAAAAAATGACTACCCTAAGTTACTCTTTATTCGTTTAAAGCACTCACTGTAATCACAATCATAATAGCTATTGTTTCTTCTTTTTCTTGAGTACTTGGTGGCAAAGGATGAAAACAGCCTTAGATGAATAGAAATATTGCTGTATACACTAGTGTTATCTAGCTGGCTGGCTGGCCACATAGGCTGTAACTCAGGCCTAATTCCTGATTTTCCCAATATGTGCAGCTCAGTGTGAGGCCCTTTCAGGTTTCTGTACAGAAAAATCAACCCAGCAACCAGGAAAAAAACAAATCCCCAATCACTTTCCCCAATTAGTTTCCAATTGCTTCGTTAGCCCTTTATGTAGCAGTCAGTTTAAAAGGTTTTCCCTTAACTGTCCAACAGGAAGGAAAATCTAAAGGTCAGGAACAAAGCTAGAAGGAGGGACTCTCAAGGACGAGTTAACAAACACACCCTAAAGTATTTGTTTACTCTCTGCCCTTCCTTAAACCTGTATTGTGGACACGTTTTGTGGACAAGGTGGAATTTAAAACTGAGATACCTAATCCAGCATCAAAGCCAAGCTCAGGAACTCACTGTCATTACAAAATAAGTTCAGTCAGGCTTTTGAGTTTGGTATTCCTGGAGATCTCTCAAAAAAGGGTGAGACAATTCAACAGATTAACTTCATTCATGTAAGTTAACAAACTCTCAACCACAGTCTGGATGGAGAAGAAACTTCATTCATGTAAGTTAACACACTCTCTGGATGGAGAAGGAGTGACGGGAGAGGTCACTGCCTTGCTCTTCCCCTGGCCTGACCCTCACATCCTCTCTGCCAGTGGTGGGGGGAGATTGGCTGGCGCTATGCACTCCTCCCCCCAACTGGCCCACCTAGAAACATGGCTGGCCCAATGAGAAATGTGGCTGTCCCACCTAAGAAGCAAAGCTGGCTACAGGGCTGTCACAAGGTATTGCTTAAATTGTGGCAGAATTCGTGCGCACACTCATAAAGCTGGTAGGGGAGGATTTTCACATTTAAAGCCTGAAACTTGTTCTATTTGCCCACTGTTGTAGAGTTTTCCGGTTTGATATGCACCTTTCTAACTTTGACTCAAGAGGAAAGTGTACAGCAGGAAGGGTTTGTCGGCTGAGACAGAGCTGTAGCAATAGCCTCCTGGTAGTGGTGTCACTAGCATTTACTGGGGCCCCATCTGCACTTAAAGGAGTACCATACGGCCTTCAACAGTCATGGCTTCCCCCAAAGAATCCTGGGAACTGAAGTGCTGAGAGCTGTTAGTAGACCCACTATTCCTCTCACACAGCTGCAATTTCCAGAGTGGTTTAGCAATTAATCTCTCTCCCCAAGGAACTCTGGGGATTGTAGCTCTGTGACAGGAATAGGGGTGTCCTAATAACTCCCAGCACCCTTAACAAGTTACACTTTGCAGGATTCTTTGGAGGAAGCCATGGCTGTTGAAAGTGGCATGATACTGTATTAAATGTATAGTGCAGATGGGGCCTAGGACATAGAGGGATATATATATTTAAGGCCTCTATATATTTAAATTAGCTTATGCACATTTTATGGACATTATTTGCAACTCTGCAAATAATGTGCCTTCTTTTCTGGCAATGCATGAGTGACCACTAGAGATGGGTTTCTCATTCTTCCAATATCAAGTTCAATCCTCCACATTTCCACATCTGTTTTTTTTAAAGAAAGTCCTCATAACAGTTTACCAGCATTTCGGTGCCAACTTCTCCTAATATCTATTTTTCTATACAATTCTGCCTAGTGTACACATTTTTGCAAAGCAATTTTCCCTAAGTTAACACATGTTTGAATGTTCTTTTCTCTAATATGGGCATTTTTATGCACATTTTAGCCGTGTATGCATTTTTGTATAGATTACTCGGCTGGAGAACTGCATTGCAAAATTCAGGAAAGTGTAAATGTGGGGAGATGGTTTTGTTTCAGTTCATGTATTGTTTTGGGAAGTGCAAATTCAGTATGTTCACCTTTAAATGTGACCTGAATTGAATTTCTCTCCCATTCCTAGTGTCTATCCTAAACTGAACAGAGGCAAAGGAGTTTAGGCCTAGTTGCTTCACGTATAGAGATATACCTCTCCTCCCTCCACTGCTTCATGAATAGTCTCACACATTCAGGAGGGGACAGTGTTCATACAATGCACACCTCTATCTTAGCTCAGCACTAAAAACTTTCCTTCCATCTTGCCTTTGCTTGTTGAGATGAAAATCCTTATAAATAGTACCAGATTGCACAGCGAACCTGGATTTCTTTAATCAGTTGTGTTGAATCCTTCAAAGCGCAGTGGTGGAAATAATCCAGATTTTTTTAAAAAACAAAAGTTTGAAAATAAGATGAAATGAAACAACAGACGGCCTGAATCCTCTGGACAATGTGAGCTACCTGAGTTTGCATGAAACAAAGCCAAACTGCGAGGCAAATGACCAGGTTCTAAATATAGCCATTTGTGGGAGACTCTTGGCAAGGAGTCGAAAGCATTCGGTTTGCCGGTTCGGTTGAGCTTGAAAAACAGTCAAGCCTCACAGTGTAAACAAAAAGCAGCTGTTTGCTTTGAGCATCTGCCCTGGCTACTCGTTTGCAGTAGCTCTGCCCTTTCTCGCCCCGTCCATAATTTCTTAAGTGAAACCGGGATCAAGCCCTGCATAGCGTGACTCACACATTGACTCCATCACCCTGAGGCAATTTTGTTATTTTTAAGCCTGCTGTGAATGGTGGTGATGTGTCCTACATTGCAGAAGATGTTCCTCTGTTTGAGGGGATATTAGATGCAGTGGAGGCTAGTCCATAAAGGTGAATGGGGCACCACTCCACCAACCTCAGCATGCCTTCAGCCAGCCCCCACTTACCTGCCTTCTTACTTCCAACCAGTCCAGAGGGCAGCATTGCTTCTCACCTTCCTCTTTCTTAGTCTCTGTCCTGCCCGATCTCGAAGAACTCAGACTCAGACACGGCTATCTGGTTTTTTTCCTTTTATTGTAGTAAGAGGCAATTTCAATTCAGTGCACTTCATGAACCTACCTAAGGCTTACTCAGAATTCAGCATCTTTCTAGGACTAACTAGCCAAGCCTTTCCCAACCAGTGTGCCTCCAGATGTTGTTGGACCACAACTCCCATCAGCCTCAGCCAGCATTGCCAATGGTCAGGAAAGATGGGAATTGTGGTCCAACAACATCTGGAGGCACACTGGTTGGGAAAGGCTGAACTAGGCACTACTTCGCTACTGGAAGCTGCTGGAGCAGTGTGAGGAACTGGAGGCCCCTGGAGGAATAGCAACACCACTTGTGGATGCCCAACTCCTTGCTTTGTATTTTTTATATAATGACATGAATGCATGGTATCCGTGGGAACGAATCCCTCCCACTATCAAATCTGCAAATCCTGAACTTGTTGCAAGTTGGTCAGTAGGGCAGATAATCTGGCAAAGAGATTTCCCTGGAATTTATACAATAATCGATGCACATCAGTGGTCTGAGTGTTCAGCCAATCAGGGACGCACTTTGAGATGCAACAAGAAGGTGAGCATTTGGACCAGTCACTCAAGCGTATGCCTCAATAAGTGCAGATGACTTTGCAGCCTTTGTCGGACTTTCTGTACAGGAAGCAGTGAAAGGTGTTCTTGATCAGGGATGGCAAGCAGATTCATCAACTCATGTGGTTATGCCTAAAAAGCCAAGTCCCCAAGAGCCTTCATTCAACAGATTTCATCCATTATCAGAACATGATCCAGTCACACCAATTCCTAATGAACAGCAGTTGGCCCAGTTAACTGACTATGTGGCTCTTCTTGAAAACGGATCATTCCAGTCATTCATTCATTGCATACTTCTAGATCCTTTAATATTATGTTTATCCTGTTGAATGTTGTTGTATGTGCATTATTATACCACAAATGTTATGGTTTATTTTTTGTCCCACTTTTGTGGTACTTTAGTGCTCAATATACCTTCTGGCAGATGCTGCCCAAACAAGCAGCTAGAGGGGAGTGGTATAAAAAGTTATAGGATTTCATCAAGAAGTTACAGGACTGGCTGGAAATGAAGCAGACCACCTGAAAACCTTTTGCAGTTTCAAACAGTATTGAAAGTAGGATCATGTATAACCATCCTGATAACATCATACAGATGGCAACAATGCAATAACATCACAGAATAACTAAAAAAAATTGGAATGATGTGTGAATGATCCTGTATAAATCACCCACTAATGCATTTCTATTGCATCAATGCAATTTTGCAGAATACACCTCCAAAACACACACACACAATCTGGAGGGAGGCCCAGTCGCAACAAAATGGAAGGAAAAAACCCAGCTGGCATGGCAATCCAGAACATTAACAAATAAGATAAGATAAAATAACCAATTGTGGATGGAGAACCTATGGTTGCTTTCAAGAATCGATGGAGAAAACAAGTCAAGTTTAAAGCAATTTGGCTTAATTAGAAAAAAAATATTTAAATTTTTGCAGGTTGGCTTTGCGAGGGTGGATTTCTACTATTTCACTCTATCAAGATATTCTGCATCTGGTGGGAAAGAATCCAGGGGTTTTAGTCTCTGCTAGCTGTTGTCCATCTCCATCAGCCCTGGTTCAATAGCCCCTTCTACAAAATACTTCACTCGTCTGTTCTTTAGTCTAGTGTTCCTGCTCCAAGCATAATCTAAGCCCCAACTGATGTTAGACATAGGAGATTAAAAATAAAATAAAAAACCACCTCCCCCAATGCATGTGAAAGGTTGATTGACTGAACTGTTTTCTAAGCTTCTTTGGAGTGGGAGAAAGGAGAAAGAAATCAGCATCATCTGAGTGTATTGGTCTGAAGGTCCATGATGCAGCAAACTTGCTAGAGCTAAGCAGGGCTGGGTCTGCTTTGCATGGAGAAGGTCCCACATTCAATCCCCAGCATCCCTGCCAGTCAGTCTAGACAATACTGAGCTAGACGCATCATCGGTGTGACTCAGTGTATGGCAGCTTCCTACATTCCTATGGTCAGACCCTGGATGGGAGACTGTCCTTTAAACCAACAAGTTGTTGAATTCAAGGATGAAAAAGAGGCCAGATAGAATAAACAATAACATAGGGACCTCAATAACTAAAGAATCTTCTCTTTACATATGTACATGCCCACACTCTATGATCATCAACAGAGGCCCTTCTTCAAGTATCCCCTCACTCTGAAGGTCAGAGGGTGCCTATAAGGGAGAGGGCCTTCTCTGTTGTGGCCCCTCAGCTATGGAATGCTTTCCCCTAGCTTCCCTAGGCCCTACATTAATACCCTTTCAGTGCCAAGCAAAGACTTTGCTGTTCACTTAGTCTTTTCGGGGTTTCGTTTTCATTGTATTTTGAAATTAGTACCAAATTAATTTAACAGCACAATCCTACTTTCCCATCTTGAAGGCTAGGTGTGGGGATTAGGATGGTGCATATGTTGCTTTCTGCCTAGAGCTGGGGAAGAAATTAATTTCAGATAGTATTTAAAGGTGAACCGACATAACCTGCTGTTTCTGAAACAATGCATAACCAAAATACAGCCATCTTTTGAAATTTGCACTTCTCTGAATTTTGTGACGCAGTTCTCCAGCAAAGTAATGTGTATGAAAAATGTATATACCGGGGTACAGTGTGCTTAGAAACCATATATTGGTGAAAATAACATACAGAAATTGAATACCACCCATAATGCTTACCTAGCATTTTAGAATGTTTAGAATTTTAAAATGAGCTCCTGCTGGGAGGAAGGGTGGGATATAAATCAAATAATAATAACAACAACAACAATAATAACAACAACAATAATAATAAATGTTCATAGTGAGGGCTTCATAAATGCTTTTAATTCAAGCCTTACAACAGCCCTTTAATCATTATCTCTATATTGCAGATAGGAGGACTGAAGATGAGAAAGAGACTCTGCTAAGGACATCTGGGGTGTGTTCAGCAGAGACGAGATTTGAACCCGGGGACTTCCTGATTCTTAGCTTGCTCTCTTAGCCATTACACTCAACCAAATCTCAAAAAAGGAATTTCTCGAGACCGTCCTCCAAAACCATCAGAAGAAGCCGAACCATTTACAGCAGCTGAGGTTTTGTTCCTTTCAACGTGGGTGGTGAGTCAAAAGCAGACGTGGTCTCCGATGACTGAACAGGCTTGAAATCTAAAAACTGAATAGTGTTGCAAAAAGCAGAGAGAGAGAGAGAGAGACTGCCCCATTGGTTGTGTAATAATGGAGGCTTAGCACTGCTATGAGAGTTCTTGGCATTGCACAGGCATAGAAGACTCTTGAAGACACGAAGTCATTTGGGGACAGCGTGGGGGAAAGAAAAACACAGGTATAACAAGATCCAGTGAGTGAGGTCAGCTGCTTTTCAAAGAGGGAGGAAAATGTCTCTCCGTGTTTAGATTGTTAAGGTTTTTCTTTCCCAATTTGTATTATTATTTAAAGCTGGGATGGTGGTTCTGCAGCCTTCCAACTGTTGCTGGACTCCAACTCTTGCCATCATAAACAATTGGGCATGCTGTCTGAGGATGATGGGAGTTGTGGCCCTCCAGATGTTGTGGGACTACAACTCCCATCTGCCCTGGCCAGATGGCTGGTGGTGAGGGATGATATATATTAGTGAAAAGAGCATACCAAGAAAGGGGGGGGAAACTTGCTCTGCAAAAATGTGTCTGTTAGGCAAAATTGCATACAAAAGTGTATATCAGGAGAACTCTGCATTAAATGCTGATGACTTTTCATGTTAATCACAAACTGATGTGGAAATATGGAGAGCTGAGTTTAAAACTGGAAAAATGAGGAACTGAAATTGACAGATTAGGAACATAGGAAGCTGCCTTATACGGAGTCAAACTATTGGTCCATCTAGCTCAGTATTGTCTACACTGATTGGCAGTAGCTTTCTAAGGTTCCAGGCAGGAGTCTCTCCCAGCCCTACCTGGAAATGTCAGAGATTGCAACTGGGACCCTCTGCATGCAAGGCAGATGCTCTACCATTGAGTGTAGCCCTCCCCTTGTATTCACCCATTCCTATTTGCCAGGCCAAGGACTAAATAACTGGGTGAAAGGCTGACCCCTCTAGATTAGATACTGCCAGGAAGAGGAGAGCAACAATTGACTTGGTATCAGCACATGGCTCTGCTGCTGATGTCCTGGAGCCTCTTGATGAGCCCCGAGTAGTGAGATACCATGTTATTTTCCCACAATGCCTCAAATAATGGGCTTCCACTGGGAGGAAGGGCCGTATATAAATAAATAAATAAATAAAGCTTCACTTTGGACAATTGCGGTGAATTTCAATAGCAGACTCACTTAAATTTGGGAATTGAGAGCTGCCATGGGAGTGGGGAGTGGGAGCTGGTCGTTCATATTTCCCACCGTGAACTGGAGTAATGCTGCTTCGTGAGGACTGTGGGGAAATTAAATGGCCCCTCGACAACCAGTGCTAGTCAGCTGCTGCTGACACCCTGGCCATTCCCACTAGGTAATCCCACCAGGGGGTGGAGGCAGAGAACCTGCTAACATAGAAAGGGGCCCACAGGAAGACAGTTTACTGAGGGCCCCCTCAAATTTGGAGGTGGCCTGGGAAAGAGGCCCCATTTGCCCTATATATTTCAAGCAGCATTATAAAACTTTAAGCAGTCGTGGTTTCCCTCAACAATCCAGGGAACTGTAGTGCTGCGAGTTGTTAGGAGAGACCCTTATTCCCCTCACAGAGCTATAAAATCCCAGAGTTCCCTGGGAAGAGGGACTGTTAGGGGAATAGGGGAATAGCAACTCTCAGCACCATTAGCAAACAACAGTTCCCAGGATTTTTTTTTTTAGGGGGCGGATCCATGAGTGTTGAAGTGGTTTAATACTGCTTCAAACGTATGGTGCAAATTTGAACTATGATGCACGAAAAGTGGCAGCTCTGCAGGGTTGTAGCCAATTAAGTTCTACTCAGAGTAGCCTATTGAAATGAATGAAAAGGACAAACTCAGGTCCATTAATTTCATAGGAACACAAGAAGCTGACTCAGACCATTGGTCCATCTAGCTCAGTATTGTCTACACTGACAGGCAGCAGCTCTCCAGGGTTTCAGGCAGGGGTCTCTCCCAGTCCTAACTGGAGATGCTGGGGATTGACCCTGGGACCTTCTGCATGCAAGGCAGATGCTCTACCACTGAACTATGGCCCTTCTCTTAATTTCAAGAGGTCTTCTCTGAGTAGACCTCTGTTGGATACAAGCCTGTGTCTTTTGACGTGTCTTAATTCCTCCCTTGGGTCATCACCTGCAGAACAGTTGCAGAAATAATGTCCACTGACAAGTTTGCTGCATGAGACAGCGGGGTGGGTTGAGGGACAGAAATCACAGAGAGACACTGTTGCATGGCTAGCTGAGTCTTTGAAACGGGGCTTCTCTCTTCCTTTTTTTAAAAGCCATTTATGTTACAAATTACCCCTCACTTTTCAACAGTAAATTATCTTTATTATTAGTCAGGGCATGGTGCTGCAATTATTACTTGCCCTGTGTCGAAAGGTTTTTTGCAATTAGGCGTCTGTGGTGGCAGAACGATGATATAGAGAGATAATATATGTCCGGCCGAGACAAAGGGATGGTCTCAAGATGTGTTTTTAGTATGTATCCCAGGGAGTCAGAAAAACGGGTGGGTTGCTCTTAAACATTTCAATTAGCCTTGAGGTGGCCTCTGTGAGCCCACAGATTATTCCTGCTTCGCCGTTAAGTTTTTACGAGGCTTTTCGCGTAGATTACCTCTCCCTACAATGATATATAAATCTCTCTTAGCAACTTACAGTTAGTCCTTCCTGCACACCACAGTGTTAAATTAATGAAAGAGGTGCTATTGTAAAGATGCCTGTCATTCAACCACATAGATAGATAGGAGAGATGGAAAGATCTGTCCATTTTGGCTCTCTCTGTTTCTTGTTTTCCTAGGCTTAAATTCAGTTCTCCACATTTCTGCAATTTGCTATTTTTAAAAAATTCTCCAGCACTTTGGTGGACTCCTCATAAACACATATTTGTGGGCAGTTTTAACTAATGTACACATTTTTGCAAACAATTTCTCTTCAGGTAACTCATTTTGTATGCTATATTCACTCATAGAGTCATTTTTAGGCACACTTTCCCCTAACATATGCATTTTTGATAAACGTTGTTTGGCTAGCAAACTGCATTGCAAAAAACTGAATTTCGAAGGATGGCAATGCTTTGGTTGGTTTGAAATGTGAACTGAATCCACTAATAGTTAGACAGAGGTACATATACATAGATATATATTCCCTAACTGAGGACCTTTTGCAGGAGAGGGAGGAGATGCTTTTTTAAAGAGGGTTTTAAAGAGGAAATGGACTGCCTTCAGGTCGATCCCGACTTATGGCTACCCTATGAATAGGGATTTCATGGTAAGTGGTATTCAGAGGGGGTTTCCCATTGCCTCCCTCTGAGGCTAGTCCTCCCCAGCTGGCTAGGCCTGTTCAGCTTGCCACCGCTGCACAAGCCAGCCCCTTCCTTGTCCGCAACTGCCAGCTGGGGGGCAACTGGGCTCCTTGGGACTATGCAGCTTGCCCACGACTGCACAGGTGGCAGGGCACGTAACCCCTGAGCCACTCACTGTGGGGGTGATCTTTAGCTGGCCCTTGACACCCAGGAGACACGAGCGGGGATTTGAACTCACAGACTCTGGACTCCCAGCCAGGCTCTCCTCCGCACTGTGCTATACCAGCTGTCTGTGAAACCTTCCGTAAAAAACAATCACCTTCTCTCAAAAATAGTAATTTCAGGTGAAAGGCCTTTCAGCTGCCAGATGCCTGGGTGAACAGGAATGTTTTTAGATTTCCCCTAAATGTTAATAGTGAGGGAGACTGATGCATCTCAGTAGGGAGGGCATTCCACCACCACAAAGAAGGCCTCATCATGGGTCACCGCCAGCCACGCAACCCCCAGTGGCAGTGCCACCATTTATATGCACAGATGCAGATTTAGAAATAGTTACTACAATTTCAGTAAAAATGCTATACATCTCATCATAAGCAGGTGGAGAAGCCGCCTGCTCAGTTTTCTGTCCCTGTGCTAACTGCTGATGGGCAACTTCAAGGCCCCCGAAGATCTCCTTTTTTGAGTTCTTTATCTTTAAGGGAATGTTTGCCCTGGATAGACACTTAAATAGGGGACTGTCTATTGTAAAGCAGGACACATGGTTACATCAGGGAAGGGGCTTACCACATTTGAATGTAGAATCCTAAAGCTGGAAGGGATCTCAAATACCATCTCTCCAACCCACTGCTGATGCACATGACCATAAAAGAAGGGGACCCTTGTAAGATCATGATGCAGAGTCCAGAGTCTAAGGTCCAGAGTCTAAAGTTTCCTAACTGCATCACTCTCAGGTTATCATTTATTATTTCATTTCTATCCAGCTTTTCCTCCAATGAGCTGAAGGTGGCATATATGGTTCTCCCCACAAGCACTCTGTTTTATCCTCACAACAACCCTGTGTTGTTGACTAGTCACCATCTCTCAGTCCAGCATAAGGTTACCTAGTATACTTCATGGCTAAGTGGGCGTTCGAATGCAGGGGTCTCCCCAGTCTTAGACTAACCCTCTAAACAAGGCACCACCCTGGCTCAGTATACGACCTGGCAGTAGCAAAGCCCATCTGGGTTTAATCAGTGCCTGGCACCAGCCCTACGTCCACAGTACAGTTCAACTGGAATGGAAACAAAGGGATCTCAGACTGGAGAAAGGACCATAGCTCAGTGGCAGCATGTCTGCTTTGCACGCAGAAAGTCCCAGGTTCAATCCCTGGCAGGATATAAATAAAAAATAAATTTCATTCATTCTTTCTTTCTTGAAAAATGTTTATTCCCTACCTGTTATGTGGGCATCTCAGGGCAGTGTATAAGAAATCATAAAATACATTTAAAAAAAAAACAATTAAAATCATCAGATGGAGTAATTAAAGCTGTGTCCCAGGGTTGGATTGAGCAGAGACAACCCTCCACCCACTTCTGTCAGCTGAGCGGGCATCCTGCCACCCACTGACAATCCAATGATGCAAGAAACACTCCATTGGCGCATACCTTCTCCTTCTACCTGCCAAACCGACAGGCGGGCAGAAGCCTTGCTGATGGTATCCATGCCAATGGAGCCCTACAGAACACCCCTGAACAGAGCATTCTGAGGGTGGATCCCAAGCCACTTCCATTGCCAGTGCCAGCCGGCATCGGGGCCAATCCACTTCCCAAATGCATTTGCCAGTGAGTTACTGAATTCTTGACTTGCTGCATGTATTTAGCCTGCCCTTCTGCCCCAGCACCCAATGCTGTTTACAGGTTTCAAGAAAAAGCTTACAGTCTGAGGGACCTGATACGCAAGGAACAAGGAATGGGGAGGGAAAAGGAAAATAAACAAATCCAGATACCAGCACATTCATAGGGTATAATGAAGGTTATGCAATGGCCAGATGGACTTGCCACTGATGGAGGCAATTTAGGGAGGGGAAAGGCCAAGTGGCATTTGGACCCAACTGAGCCGATGCAGGAGGCTCCACTGACTCACCTCTCCCTCTGCTGCAGCCTGGAGGAACAGCCACTGATGGAGGCAGTTCTGGGAGGGGAGGAGCCAAAAGGCGGTTGGTCCCAACCGAGCCAATGCAGGGGGGGGTCTGCTGTGTCACCTCCTTGCAACAGCCAGGTGGATTGTCCATGCAAACTAGCTGCCTGTCCACTGAGTGATAGCTTCTCAAATGCACTTAACAGAAAGCTATATTCCTGTCAAGCACAGCAGTCAAAAGGGTTCAGTTTTCCCCACGGGTAGCTATAAAGACTGACACTTCACGTACAGCTTAAACGTGGCAAGCATGAGATGTGAGAAGGATCTACAACATATGTAATGTGCAGATTGGGGGCAGGGGGAGGGAAACCACAGTAAAACTTTGTGGGTTGTCTAACACAGAAAGGAATATCTCAAAATTGTCATATGCTGCCACTTATATTGTCAGACAGATAAAATAAACCCCAGGAGGTTCCTGTGTGGTTTGTGGTATGGCATCACTGCTCCGCTCCACAGCTCATAAAAACTATTCTGCATTGTCAAAAAATTGTAGGGCAGTATTGTACAGATCCTGGGAGCCCCTTATGCTGACCTAGGTATTGTCCAGACATAGCACAAGCCCATTTTAGATAGAGCAAGGGGTAAACAGCAGGGTTTTTTTAGAACTTGACTTTTGATACCAAAGGCTTGGACTACCAAAATGACCAAGGGGCTGGAGCAACTCCCCTATTTAAAAAGGCTACAAAGCTTGGGGCTTTTTAGTTTAGAAAAAAGCAAGTAAGGGGGATCATGATAGAAGTATACAGGGCTGGTGCTAGAGGGCAGCCAGGTCAGGCCCTGACTGAGGGGCCCCTGAAGGGTCCCTCCTTAGGATAGGTGGGTAGTGCTCCGTTCCACGATCTGTGGCAGTGTCAGCTCCCAACCCTGCTGCAGATCACAGAGAGAGAGCTCCAAGGCACCCACTTACTACCACGCAGACCCTCAACGCCCACCTGCACTCCCCACCTAACTTTCCCTTGAAGTAAAGGAAGGTCTCTTGCTTAGTACTGGCCAGCTATGTGGGGAAATAAAGCCAAACCAGTCAGGAGAATGGTCATCTTGTCTTTGGAACCTATCCCTCCACAAAGATCCATACGAGGCTGACCACCTCCAACCGTTATCCCTTTGGTTTTACGTAACAAATGAAGTCATACCAAGTTCTTTCAAATTTGCCTACATTCATTTGTCCTTTTGCTTTCCTCACATGGCTGGTCAGTTTTTCAGGCAACGGCTATATTCCAAACCTGTTGGTGCCAAAGGTCTCTTTGAAGGAACAGCCTGTTCTGACTTCCAGCTTGTCACAACTGCTAATCTTGCTACCACAATAGGAAGATCAACAAGTCTTCCTTCTATGTTGTTGAAATATGAGGAATTTATCCCAGGAAGGATCTAGATACTATGTGTGAAAAAACTCTATCCGTGGAGCTTCAGAAAGTGAAGATCTGCCTCATTATCTGCTGTTTTGCCCTTTGTATTCTGAGCCATGAGTTACATTTTTGGATTTTATCTTATCCCGTCTGCATTCTAATCAGGTCCCAGAGAAGATTTTCTATCTTCTGTCTGACACCAATACTTTTGACACCAATACTTTCACAGCCCATATGGTTTCTCTTTTTGCCCTAAAGCTCTAAAGGTCCAAGAGAAAATTATTTCTGATAATGCAGTAAATTGTCATGGGGACGCTCTGAACTTATATTCCTATCATCAATTGTTTTTCATTTTATTGCTGAGTCTTAAATTTTGAAGCAATTAAATTTTAATGGATTTTAAATAATGCAGTGTAGTCTTAAGATTAATTTTATGTTGCCTTTGTGTAGCATACATGCCTTAAGTTGTTTTATGGTGACAATCTTATCCTTTAATTTTGTTCTGTATTTGTGCCGCCCTGGGCTCCTACTGGGAGGAAAGGTGGGATATAAAATTAATAAATAATAAATAAATAATAAATAAGTAAATGGTGGCTGCGCTTCGGGCACATGCCTGCCATCAACCAAGATGGCGGCCAAGGCTTCCCTAAGGGGCTGATGTCCCTGCTGCCATCTTGGTGGAGGGCAGTCATGCGCATGCAACGTGGCCACCATTCACTTCAAGGAAGGGTGGGTGGGGTATGTGGGCGGGTGCCAGGGCCCCAGCATGCCTGGCACCGGCCCTGGCAATATATAAGGCCACAGCCATGCTATACATTTACAGCACTATGATACTGCTCTAGTAGTCAAGGGACTGTAGTTTGTTAATGTTATGTGTGTGCAGAATAATTCAGCATTCTGAGCTGCGTGTGCCAGTGTCTGCATTTACCTAAGATGCAGGCCTTTACCCTGCATTTAAATCACTAAAGACTTAGTAAAATAAGAAAAGCTACTTTTTTATAGAAATACATACATAGGAAAGGCATACCTTGTTCTAAGTAAGTTGGAGGCACAATGCCCAGACTTGGGTATTGCCCTCATGGTTCAAGAGAGAGAACAAAGACAGAGATGTCTCCTCTCTCAAAAACAAAGGTCAGATCAGCATCCCCGCATGTATCAGTTTACAACGGAAGAAAGTTAGGTACAGAAGAGCACAGGTAAAGGTAGGCAAGCCTAGCCAGAGCGCGGGGATAGACTGGGTATATAAGGAATTTATTATTATTATTATTATTATTATTATTATTATTATTATTATTATTATTATTACTATTATTATTATTATTATTACTATTACTATTACTATTATTATTATTATTACTATTATTATTATTATTATTATTATTACTATTATTATTATATTTGTATACCGCCCCATAGCCGAAGCTCTCTGGGCAGTTTACAACAAGCTAGCTTTAGCAATCAGCCAACGTGGTGTCATGGTTAGAGTGCTGGACTGGGACCTGGGAGACCAGGGTTTGAATCCACTCAGCCATGAAGCTCACTGGATGACCTTGGGCTACTCACAGTCTCTCAGCCTAACCTACCTCACAGGGTTGTTGTGGAGATTAAATGAGGAGGAAGAGAACCATGTATGCCACCTTGGAGAAAAGGTGGTATATAATAATAATAATAATAATAATAATAATAATTTACTCTGATGGAACAAGGGTAGACTCTGGTTGCCGTAGGGCAAGGGTGGGGAGCCTTTAGCCCTCCAGATGTTGCTGAACTACATCTCCCATCAACCATGGCCAGTAGCAGTGCCCGCTGGTGGCTTCGATGTCAGTGAGGCAGTGGAATCTGCTCTGGGCTGTAGTCTGAACTTGGAAGGAGCTGTCCAAGGTGCTTCAGACAAAAACCCGGAGTGGACTCCACTGAGTCACAGGTGTGGAGCCACCAGCCACTACTGGCCAGTAGTCAAGGCTGATGGGAGTTGTAATTGAGCAACATCTGGAGGGCCAAAGGTCCCTCTCCCCTGCACTAATGCTTCTGAGCTGGAGCCCTCTCAGTCAGAGGAAAGCAATGTGATGATGCCCTTGGGCCAGAGGGTGAATGGCACTGCAGGTTCTTCTTGCACAACTGCTTCTAGGTACTTCTGGGCTGGACCTGAAGGCAATCCCACTATGTAGTGGTGGCTGGTGCCCATTGGGACTGGTGGGGCAGAAGGCAGGGAGACCAACAGTAGGCAGAGGCAGAGCCAATGATGGGCAGAGCCAATTTATTACAGTTTTGTTCCCATCTTCCTCCTCCCTGCTGAGTTCTACAAGGGCAACAGTGACTATGGAGGAGGAGGAGGAGGAGGAAGAAGGTGATAGCCAAAGCCATTCTCTGGACTGAAGTCAGAAGGCAGGCAAGTGCAAGATGATGATGATGATGATTTTAGTAAAATTATTACTATTGGAGGGTGATTTTCGGCAGTAGAGAAACTGCTGTTAAGATTGCCCACTCCCCAGGTGATGTAGAACCCTGGGAAATGAGCAGCAGATCATGGGACATAATTGTCCAATATATTCTTAACTGGGGGATACCACAGCAGATTCCTCTCTCTCTCTCTCTCTCTCTCTCTCTCTCATCTTTCTTAGCCAAAGTTTGATGCTGCAGGTAAGGCTTCACGCTGGAAGGCGCCAGCTCTCGTGTTGACAGCTGTCTTCAGCCGCCACCACATCTCTTCGTCCATTTTGATTCCAGTGTAAAGTGTCATGACAGACATACCAACAGTGAGTCTCCATTTAATATAAGCAACAGCAAAGGCTGCCCTCAGGGCCTAGCATCCACTGGGTTCAGAAGAAGTTATCGGTAGCTGTATGATAGCAAGACTGTCCCAGAATAAAAAAAGGGGGGGGGAGAGAAAGTTTTGCAAATCACATTTCATCCTTTTCACCTCACAATGTGAATGCACCAGGGAGGGGGAACCTCAGGCCTGGGGACCAAATGTGGCCCACCAGGATTTTCTATCCAGCCTTCAGTCCTCTCCTAAAATCACACCCCCTCTCCCTTAGGCCACACCTTTGAGCAGACCTGCTTTGTCCACTCCTCAAGCACTCTTGCTTGGCTGAAATGTGTCCTTGTACTGTGATGATGCCTCCTGCTTGCCTGGGTGCAATGGGAACTGGTGGCTCAAATGTCAGTGGGTCAGTGAATCCATCCTGGGCTTTAGTCCAAGCTTTCAAGGAGCTGTCCAAGGTGCTGAAACCTCTTCCCAAAATAGGTTCAACACCTTGGGCAGCTCCTTGAAAGCTCAGACTAAAACCCAGAGCGGATTCACTGCCCCACTGACATCTGAGCCGCCTGTTTCTACTGTCTGGATGCAGGCAGGGTGTAGAAACCTGAAAAGATCGTGTGAGCTGAACGTAGCCTCTTGTGCAGCCGGAGAGTCATGTCACCTGCTCTGCCCATCTTTGCCTCACTATGGACCACTCACCCCTTGCATGTAGCTCCCCAGAAGATTGCCCATGAAAGAATGTGGCCCTCAGGCAGAAAAAAGCTTCCCCACCTCAGATGTAGTTGAACACATGAGGCTCCTACTCCAGGGACAGCCAGTATTGTGCCCTCTAGATGTTGATTTCCCCTCCTATTATCCTTGAGTATTGGCCATGCTGGCTTGGGATGATGGGAGTCCTACAGATGGCTCCTGCAGATACCAACCTATCAGGAGGTCCGTTCCACACAACATAGGAAATGGAACTTTAGTGTGGTGGCACTATGTGGTGGAATTCCCTCCCTTTAAATATTAGACAGGCACTATCTCTGTTATCATTTCAGCATCTACTGAAGACCTTCCTCTTTCAACAAGCCTTTTAAGTAGAGACCTTATCTCAGTCTGTATCTGTGTTGGAATTGCTTTTTAATGTGTTTTTTCAACCTTTTTTTAAAAAAAAAACATGTTTTAATCTCTTTTTAGAACAAGATGTTTTGAAAGCTTTTTTTTAAAAAATGTTTTTAAAGATGTTTTGTTTTAATGTATTTTAAATCTGTTTTTATTATGTTTTAAAGTGTTTTAGTGCTTTTGTTTGCTACCCTGGGCTCCTGCTGGGAGGAAGGGCGAGATATACATAAAATGATAAATAAATAAATAAATAAATAGAATACTTTCAATGACTCACAAGCATTTAGCAAATTTGGTTTTCCTTGCATTTGAAAATGAAAGGATAGCCAACTTTAATTTTGATAAATTTTGATAATTTTTACATTAATTCTAGGAAAAAGTGAAAGCTGCAACTGTTCTAAAGTATGAGTTTTAGGTGCTATGCATTTTTTCCTGTCTGAAAGAAAGAAAGAAAGCTTTCTTACATGTTTATCAAGCAGTTTTCTAAGTTTACAAAAGGAAGTATATATGCAGCAAGTATTTTACAAAGTTAAGGATTCAATCCCATTGACTTCAACAAGAAAGTTATGTGCATTGTTCTCAGCACACTCTCCCTAAATGCTTGACTATGGTTGCATTGTAATGTGCTCTTACTGTTTCTAGACCTGTTTTTTCGTATTGGTGTTGTCGTGATACAAGATTAAAACTGAAAACAGTTTGAGAAAACAAATTCCACACCAGTTCTTAACGTCTTAGTTATAGCATAAACTATTTGTTTTATACC
Source organism: Rhineura floridana (assembly GCF_030035675.1). NCBI lineage: Eukaryota > Metazoa > Chordata > Lepidosauria > Squamata > Rhineuridae > Rhineura > Rhineura floridana. The sequence continues at coordinate 29,824,200 of NC_084492.1, read as the reverse complement.
TTTTGGTATCTCCTTCTCCACTGTATCCTTAACATCCTTTTTTCTTATGAAACAACAACAAAAAATATGCCAGTCATTTAATTCCCAGTGTTCATACTAAATTATGTGTTAATTTGACCTTTACATAGCCCATTATGTAAGTTACTACACTCTCTGGATGGAGTGATGGCGAAGGCTTTCTCCTTCCCCTAGCCTGGCCCTTATTTCTTCTCCACCAGTGTTTGTGTGTGTGCGGGGAAGGAGGAGATTGGCTGGCGCCACATGCCTCTCCACCCCCCAATGCCCCACCTAGAAACATGGCTGCCCCATCTAATAAGGAAGCCTGGCTACAAGGCTGCTGTGTCCCCCAGTGTTCTTGGTGCACTACACCACTGTTCTTAAAGTTTCACTGCTCCATAGCACCTGAATTCTTCTCTGGTCCCTCCTGCAGCCTGTTAGCCCACTGCAACACCAGGAATTGCTTTCCAGTCAACGCGGCCAAGACGGATAAGCAAAAGTGACAATTTCATATGATGCATCTGGACAGAAAGGGTTTTGCTGCTGCCCTCGAGTGAGACAGCTTGTCATATTCCTTCCTGGGGGAGGCCCGAAGTTAGAAATCAATGCCTTCATCATGAGCTGCTCTGGGCCATCCAGATATATCACATGCCCAAACAGGCTTCTAATTACATTTAAGAAATACATATCATACATATATAAACTGACATCAATATCACAGTGGCGTTGCAAGCTGTCAAAAGGGATAAGGGCAATTCCCTCCGCGGCCCTTGACGGGCTCCAGTACCTGGTAAGGAGATGGCTATGAGCAGCATTATACGGCTGATTGAGTTATGACAGCTCTCACCCAACAGGGAAGAGCCAGGCAGCGAGGAATAACCAGGCCAGCATACAAATGATGATAAAGTGATCCCTTTAAAGAACAATCTCCATAATATTTCATGCTCACTGCGTGGTGTAAAGGCAGCCTTGTCTGCGAGGCTAACTGCTCTATCAATTGATGTGATTCACTGCTGCGGCTACTCCTAGTCATAATATTTCAAATAAATGGCACCATGGATGGAAATAATATCTGCATCAATATTAACCCTGAAAGGACTAATGGACACGAGCTATAATTTCCTGGACACTCTTAATAATGCATTTTGACTTCACTTGGCAAAGGGAGATTTTTCTTTCCATTCCTCCCTTCCCTATTTGTTCATTCGTTTATTCGCAATGTCTTGCTTATAGAAAGCCTTGCCTCTTCTGCGGAAGACATAGCAGAGCAGGCCTGTGCAGAACATCAGGGGGTGACGTTTTAGGCTTTAGGAAAGGCAAAGGATCTTGGGGGGACAAAAACCAACATTTTGGTACATTCAAAGTTAATTTGTGGGCATGGGAACCTAGTGTACTGAAGAGCATAGTTTGTTCTATCGCCAGTGTTCAGGATGTGTGCGCAATTGTTTATGTAGCCAAAACAACAACACCCAACACAGAAAGAGGTAGATATCAGTGGATTGGGGGGGGGACCCCAAGGTTTGCAGAAGCACACACACCAAAAAAAACTGGAAAAAACTAGCAGAGGAGAGTGATAACAACCATTAATATCTAATTATAACGGAAATGCCTTAAGACTATATTTCATGGCATATTGTAATGAATGATATTGCCACTTAGTCAACAAAAATATGAGAACATAATTTGAATTGTATATTTTCTTTAAAGTGAATTTGATTGTTGGTTTAATATTATGTTTAATTCAAAAGTAATGTACACTTATGGAGAGCTTGACTGTGATAATTTGATTGCTGTTGTTTAGGAAACAATGTGTACTAGTTTAAAGATCAATAAAAAGTTTTGACAGCCAGCAAAACAAAAGCAGACAAAGGAGGGCAACCCCCCGCAAACAGCCCAAAGAGGACTGAGCATGCTCAAAAAACATTAAATGTTGATTGGCTGTTGTGTGGGAGGTAGAAAACCAATGAGGGGGATGTATTTGAATCTTGAGCAGCACTCCAGACTGCAGCATTTTGTTACAGATCTGACTTATTTGTTCTATTTTCCTTCCTCCTCCCCTTTTTACCCTTCCTAAGAACTGCAGCAGTATTAAAAAAAACAATTTCCCTCTCTATTTTATGTACAAAAATACAGTAATATAAATAATACACTCATCCTAATTTAGGGCGGGGGAACCCAGTAATGCATAGTCAATTCATTCTTTTAGAACCTCCAATATCTGGATGAGTTCTTTTAAAGTCTCCAAAAATCATCTTTGGAATTCCAAGTTTAACTTGTGGAATTCACTGCCACAAGATGTGGTGGCAGGCAGCAGCTTTAGCGACTTGAAAAAGGGGTCGGACAAATCCACAGAGACAAGGTCTGTCAGTGGCTCTTGGCCATGTCCATGTCGGAAGACAGTTTTGCTACTGAGTACCATCTGCTACGGAGAAACAGCAGAAGGGGCCTATTGCCCTTCTGACTTCCCTGCTGGCTTTCCAGTGGTAACTGGTTGGCCACTGGAGGGGAAAAACAGGATGGTGGAATTGCTAGACCTTTGCTCTGGTCTAGCAGGGATGTTCTAATTTTTAAAGCCAATGTGGTGTAGTGGTTAGAGTGTTGGACTAGAACTTGGGAGACCAGGGTTCAAATCTCCACTCAGTCATGAAGCTCCCTGGGTGACCTTGGGACAGTCATTGTCTCTCCGTCTAACCTACCTCACAGGGTTGTCATGAAGATAAAATGGGAAGGTGCAGAACCATGTATATAACCTTGAGCTCCTTAGAAGAAAAGTGGGATGCAAATGTAATAAACAACTATTTGAAACTAGTCTGCTTAGAGCCATCACAAGTGTGCCTCTTGCTCACACTAGGGCATGACACCATGTCAAGACAGTAGGATGGAATGCTGACAGCTAGTTTCTGTGAACTTACACAAGATTTTATTTCTCCCTTGGGTTAATTTCTTCTCTTTTTTGGTCTCTTTTTTCTTTCCTTAATAAATTTGCAATAAAAAGTCTATAAGATAAATAGTGACTAACCAACTGTTTGTCGGGGAGAGTGGATTGCAGGGGAGATGGTAGAAATCAGTGGAGGCTGCTGGATTGGGAAAAACAGTGCAGTGCCCCACCAAACTCAGTCTGACCTCACCTCAGTCGGTCTTGTCCTCCTTAATCTCAATGCTGATTTTGTAGAATTCAGGATGGGAACAAAACCAGAAGGAGTGAGCTCTGTCTGTCATTGGCTCTAGCTCTGGCTCTTCCTCTGGCTCCACCTACCATTGGGCTCCTTGCTTTCTGCCCTACCGGTCACAATGGGAAGGAACAAAGAACTGATTATTCCTTTGCCCCCTTTTGTTTCTCCTGCAGGTACCACTAATTCCCCCGTCCCTCTCCCCTTGCAATCCTATTGACAGCAAAAAGGCATTTCCCTAAGGTGGCCATGTGTTCTGCTTTACAGATGACAGTCCTCTGAAGGAGTCTTCTGATTGAAGGGTTGTCCAGTCCACATCCAGTTTAAAGATAAAGAATCATAAGGAGGGAAAGTAGTGGCCTTGAAGGTGCCCATCAACAGTGAGCCCCTTGGACCACAGACTGAACAGGCACCCAAGTCCCCTGGCCAATGTCTTCCATTCTATAGTACCATCTTCCTGCTTAAATTATACTCTATGGGTGGTATTCAATGCTAGTCCTACTCAGAGGAGACCCACTGAAATTAATAGACATGATTAACTATCCACTCTAGGTAGGACATTGTTGACTACAACCTTATGGCTGTGCACACACCATACATTTAAAGCACATGATCTCCCCTTCCCAAAGAATCCTGGGAACTGTACTTTATACCTCTCACAGAGTTACAGCTCCCAGCATCCTTAACAAACCACAGTCCCCATGTTTCCTTAGGGGAAGTCATGTGCTTTAAATATATGGTGTGCACACATCCATTATTTCTAAATCTGCATCTATACATTAGCAGATGCAAATTTTATGTAACATGTTTCCCTTTCTGTTGCTGTCCTCTTCTTAGGGGAAGAACTAAGAAGAACTCTATGATTCTATGATTCTAAGAATTTTCCATTTTTACTGCTGATAAGATGATCCTTGGCAGGGAATTGTGACCTAAGGTTATGAAACTCCCACACACACCCTGGACCCCAACTCCCCCACTCTTTAGGGAAGATTGGGATCCAAGGATGTATCCTGTAGGGCCATGGCTTGGAGAGCCCCAATTCCTCTCCCCCATCCTATTAGTTCTCCTTTGCTGCTAAAGGTATCATTTTGCATGGAACAAGCAGGCCAGAGGAACCAGAGTCCTTCACCCTAGCATCTTCTTCAGTTGGCTGAACAGGAAGCAGGTTCTCTTCACTTCCTGTTCAGTCAATGCAAATCTCTCACTTGTGATGTATCCGGGGGTACTTCATGAGAATCGCCCTCTGCTGAGGAAAGTTCAAGGAGGGACCTGTGGCTGGGATTGATTTGGGGAAAGAGGTTTGGAAGATGTAGGGATCATTCCCCACTACTCTTTTTTTTTGCTATGGTAAGGGGCCAAAACTGTTGGGGGGGGGCATTTAGGCACAGAGAGACATACAGCATGGTATATCTATCTATCTATCTATCTATCTATCTATCTATCTATCTATCTATCTATCTATCTATCTATCTGTCTGTCTGTCTGTCTGTCTCAGGAGGGGGGGAAGAGAACCTTTTCAGCCCAAGGGCCACATTTCCTCATAATTAACCTTCCAGGGGCCACATGCCAGTGGTAGGTGGGGTCAGAGGCAAAAGTAGGTGGTGCACTTACCTTTGTATGGTAGGCTACACTTCAGCCTCACAACAGTCAAGAGTTTTCTACACCCACAGACATACATCCCTCCATCAAGACACACAAAAGGCATTATCACAGTTCATGGGCTGTTCCAGCCAATCAAAAGCACTTGAGGAGGGTACAGAGTGTGACTGTGTTTGGAATGGATAAAAGAGGGCAGTGGTGTGGTCTAAATGCAGCCTAAGGTTTCTCACTCCAGATTGATCTGTCTGTCTGTTTTACTGCTGCCTTCACTTCCATTGTTTCATAATTGCAATTTTCTTGTTTTTAACTTTTTGAGTCATTTTGAAGGCCTACAGGCAGGAAAGCCGCCTCTAAGCATTAATTTCCATAAATGAATGTGATCAGGGAATAAGGATGGAAGACTCTGTCAATTTCAGTTCTCTCTGTTTATTTTTCCAATCTTAAATTCAGTTCTCCACATTTCTACAGCAATTTGAGATTCTTTTCTTGTTTTTTTAAAGAAACATCCTCATTGAATTTTTTTGGCATTTTAGGGAAAATTTATCCAAATAAACACATTTTGGTAGGCTGTCTTGACTAACGTATACATTTTTCCCCAAGCAATTTCTCCTAACGTAACACATTTTTGTATGCTTTTTAAACTAATATATTGATTTGTATGCAGAATTTCCCTTATTATATGCATTTTTTTAAACAGTGTTTGGTTGCTGAACTGCACGACAAAATTTGGATAAGTGCAAATTTTGAAGAGTTTCTGTTCTCATATTGTTTAAGAAATGGCAAATTTCATAGATTTGGCTTTAAATGAGTTGAATCTTTTCCCCATCCCTATTAGGGGGTCATTGCTACACCTCAGTAGCTAGCTTACATTATGGATCTGTGCGAAGGATAAACATCCTCATCTGGAATGCCATACTGATTTTCACACTTCCATGTGGCTGGCTGAAGCACAAATCTCCTTCACTGGGGTCAACTGCACGAGTTTTTTGACCCCTCAGTGATGTGCAACCCCATTTATTTTTCAGCTTAAATATGGCTGAAGCCATATAAACAGATGATGGTTTAAGTGAGAGTTTCTCCTCGGGTAGATGCCCTCCTTTGCAAAAGGGCGGGTGCAAATGGATGGCTGCCTCCAATGCTAGCAAGGGCCAAAGAGGGAACATCTCCAAAGATTAATTCCTTGCATCTCCTTTTAAAGTAAGATTAAATTAGCTTGTGTTAGCGGCTGTTAGCAGATGTGTTCCTCCATTATGCATGATCCTTGACTGCTCGCAGCATGGACACGGCACTCTGTATGTTCCATTAGTGATTTTCAATGCTGCGCTAAGCTTTAAGTCACACAGACAAGGCGCTGTATTGGGTTTACTTTGTGGATGTATTTTCCTGGCAATTTCACAACCTTACCTGATCACTGCTATTGATTGACCGTGTTTGGAATGGATAAAAGAATTAACCTGTGCAAGGGTTGCACAGTGGGATGTGGACAGTATCCTATTTGTTTAGGAAAATCAATAGTACTCTAATGCCCCAGCAAAGGGAAAATTTACTTGCCCATGTGCATCGGCTCTTTCCATCCCACTGTTCATGCATCCAGATATAGCTGGTTTCACAGTCCCTGTTCCCTGAGCAGTGAGGAGTAGTTCAGGGTAGCTTTTGCATGGGGTCCAGTTTCCTTTAAGGAGCCCTGAGGTCCTGATATTCTCATTGTAAGGATCTCCTGGTTAGCAAATGTACAGTTGGAACAAGAGTCCAGAAAAGGGTGGCCACATAGACTGCAGTCCTAACCATGTCTGCTGAAATGTAAGTCTTATTGGATTTAGTGGGGCTGCAGCTTTATGCATCACCCCCCCTGAAAAAAAGAGGGCATGTGTCTTCAAAAGAAGACACAGATTTGCATAAAAGTTACATACACTAATTTAAATGTATCAATGCAAATTTAAAAAGAATTACTGTAGTTTAAATTTGTCTATTTATTTGTTTGCTGCAACCCACCTTGGGACCTGCTGGGGAAGGGCAAGTAGCAGTAGCAGTAGCAGTAGCAATAATAATAATAATAATAATTAAGTTCTTGCACTCAGGTCCTGCTTGCGGGCTTCCCCCAGGCACCTGGTTGGCCACTGTGAGAACATGATGCTGGACTAGATGGGCCACTGGCCTGATCCAGCAGGCTCTTCTTATGTTCTTATGTTCTTATGAGGCAGGAAAGTGAGGGCTGGCTGAAGGCAGAATGAGGTTGGTAGGGCAGCAACACCCTCCACTGGTCCTGCTCTCTTTCCCACTGTTAAATGAAGATGGCAGGTGGGTACGTAAGAGGCTTTTTTACTCATGCCATCTCTGCTGTGGAAGGCCCTCTCTAGGAAGATTGACTTGGCCTCCTTACAGTTTAGTTTTTCACCATTAGGAAGGCCACTGAGGAACTGGCAACTTGATCGTTTGTGGGGCTTAAAGCTCCCTCCACTTGCTTAAGTGTTTTGGGGTTTTGTGTGTGAGAGAGAGATTTTGCCTTCATTTGTAAAGAAATGTATCTTTATTTCATTGTATAGCTTTTGTGATATATTTTATATTAGGGTGCTTTCAGACACATGTTTATGGTGGGGCAGGTGCTGCTCATGTGAGCAAGTTTTTCACAGAGTCAGCACGACATTGTTAGCATCAAAATGCCAGCCCAAATTTCTCTTCCATTGGATTTATGCTTTCAGGAGGAAATCCGATACATTAAAAACAGCAACGTCAACATTGCCAGTGAGCCATTTTGCTATATCTGGATGGGCCATATCCAATATTAAGCCCTTACCTGGAAGCATCCTTGACCATTTTCATTAGCTGTTGTGAGTTTTGTTTTATTTTTAAAGATGGACAGAATATATTCTCTGCTGCAGAATAGCCATCCCCACTTCCTTCAACCATTCTTCATGGGACTTCCCACCCACCCCCACCAGCCCGCAAATACCCCTGACCTCATAGGACTTGCTTTCCATGCCCCTGACTCATCATGAATTACCACATTTTTAATTGGCTGTGAATGAATTTATTGATTCATCACACTGATTCCCCGACGAGTGCTTCTGAGGGGGTGCTTTTCTTCTAGGAAAACATGTCATGGTCTGATTCTCTCAAGTGCCAAGTGCAAATGAAACAAGACTCTCTCAAAATATATCCCTTTCGCTTTCTGGAAGAGGCAAACCTCTCACCACAGCAGCAGGAGCAACCTGGGTGGCAAGGTCAGTGGGGTAAGAGATGTGGTGAAACACATCATTCTGTCACTGATACAGACTGTCCAAGCTCCAGCAAAGGCCCTGCCAAAGCCCACTGTGTGTGGGGGGGGGAGAGACGGCGAGAAGAGGAAGCATTCACTGCCTTTTGATATTCCAAAAGAGAGATGTACAGGGTTGTGTTTTTTTCCTTTCCCCCAAATTAGCCATGAGCACTCTTCAGATTCTCGGATAAAGCAAAGCCTTGGTGGGCACCTCAGCAACCTCATAACGGATACAGAACCAAAGATCACCATCACTCTTTAATACTAAAAGGAAAGGGGGTGTGTGTGTGTCCGAATGTTGCTTTGAAGTTTACTGCTTCCTGGGGGCTCTCTCGCTGGTTGACACCATCACCGGTCTGCAAATTGGCCACATTATCGGTTAGTAAATTTGAGAGTGCAGAATTATTTATTGGAAAATTAGAGATGGCAGAATTATTGGTTGGGAAAGAGAGGCCTGCAATGATTGGTTAGCAAATTAGAGGTGACTGTTTTTGTCTGCGAATAAATCAAGGTTGGTCAGCTGTTATTGGAGGTCAAATTAGAGATGGGCATGTTATTTATGGTTACACCAGAGAATGCTGAAGTGTTGCTGCCCAGGTTCTAGACAAGGACATATTGGAAGATTTGGGAGGTGGCTTTCCTTCTCCTCTTCTCCTTTACACAATATATATAAGAGTGCTGAAGTTATGTTCATTGCCATCTCAGGGAGAATGCAATTGCAATGTGGTGTAGTGGCTAGAATCTGGAACATTATAGGGGAGGCCTAGTTTAAAAAATGTCCACTTGGCTATAAAGCTGTCTGGGTATCCTTGGACTAGTCACTACTTTTCAGCTTAACCTACCTCACAGGGCTGTTGTGAGACAAAAATGAGGAGGGGGAGTCATATATGGCTGCCCTGAGCTCCTTGAATGAAGTGCAGATTGTAAATGTAATAAATAACAATTATGATGAATGTATTATGATTTCTTTCAGAAATCAATCATAAATCATAAACCGCACACACAAAAATGCATTTTCTCCTTCTGTGCCCCCTCAGTTATATTTTTTGGGAGTTGCTGCCACTGCCCTCCTGACCCCAGGACAATATTCAGGGGCCAGATACATGTAGATAATTTTACTTCTCAGCTCTTGATTACCATGCAGTCAGTGACAGGCAGTTAATACAGAAAGCTGTCTTATATTGAGTCAGACCATCTAGCTCAGTATTGTCTACACTGACTGGCAGTGGCTCTCCAGGATTTCCGGAATGGTTCTCTCCCAGTCCTACCTGGAGATTCCGGGGATTGAACCTGGGACCTTCTGCATGCAAAGCAGAGGCGCTATGACTCAGCTATGACCTTTCCCCTTAAGTCAGCGCTGTAGTGGTAAATTGTAGGAAGTCACCTCCTACCCCTGCCTCCAAGGAGAGTCCAAAAATCTAGGCAGTTTTGTTGATCCATTACTATACTCAATATGCAGCAAAAGCTACATAGCACAACACCCAGTTTATTACAATCAGCACAACTGTAATCCTAGGCATAGTTTCCTGAGAGTAAGCTCCATTGAACTCAGTGCTGCTTACATCTGACCACTTTGGTTTAAAAATGCATTTCACTTTGACAAAAGAACTTCTGCCACTTGAAATGCCCCCTCTAGCTTTCAATTCAAAATTCAAATGATCCTGCACAGAGGTGTTACAATTTAAACTGCTAGTGGGAAATAGGAACCCCATCAAAGAAAAGGAAAGAAGTAACTGATTTCCTATGTGCATCATCATCATCATCATCATTATTAATGATAATGATAATGACAACAATAACAATAATTTGTCACAAGCAAATCAGAAAGCTTCATTATCATGTTATTCATTTGCCATAGCAAGGAGGCTCCATCAATTAGCAGCAGATGATATTATCACTCCTGCTTTGAAAAAAGTACTGGAGTTGCCTTCACCTTCAGCTACACCAGTGTTGGCAGTACAACGTGGCCTAGGTGTGTAGCCTAAGTAGCACTGAGTGACCTAGGTCAAGAATCTGCCATTTAAAATTTCCCACAATTATGGATGGGGAAGAAATTTGATTCAATTTTCATTTCAAGCCGAATCTATCAAATCTGTAATTTCTGAAACAATATGAGAACCAAAACTCAGCCACCCTTCAAAATTCACACATCCGAATATTATGATGCAGTTCTCCAAACACACAATGTTGACAGGAATGCATATATTATGTAAAAGTGTGAATAAAAATGAATATATTAATGAAAATAATGTGCATGAATGTGAAGAACTGAAATTAAGATTGGAAAAATGAGAAATTGAGAGAACTGAAATTGACAGATCCTCCCATTCCCCCCCATGCTCTCACCATAGCATCACTCCAGCTCTGTTGCACGTTTAATCTCCCACAATGCCCTGGAGCTATGCTACTTTGGGGCATGGTCAGAAATTTCAAGTGGCAGCCCTGTGATCCAGCCCCATCATCAGACATGGTCATGGTATGGTCTCATTAACACAGGAGAGGAGTAGAAGCTTTTGCCTGCTTGCTGATTGGCACTCAGTCTGGCAAGCAAGCAGCAGGTAGAAATGATGGTAATGAGGAGGAAGAGGAGAAGCAGCTGGTGATAATGACAGTGAGGAGGCAGAGTCATTGAGGAAAGAGATCCCATGAAGGGTGCCTTCCTCAAGCACCCTGCAAAACCCGGAGCCAACACCGTGGTTGGCCACTATGAGAACCAAATGCTGGACTAAATAGGCTTTTGATCTTCTACAGCTGGGCTCCCCATATGTTCTTTTGACAGATATGTTTGTACACGTAAAAACCAATAAATGCATTCCATAGCAGGGATGGGCAAATTTCAGTTTTGATTTCGCTTGCTTTCTCGTTTTTCCAGTCTTAAGTTCTACATTTCCATATCAGTTTTTTAATTCCTCATCAGCATTTTATCAGCATTTTAGTGTGAATTTCTCCTAATACAGCACATCTTTGTATGTAATATTGCAAAACATACCTTTTTTATGAAGCAATTTCCCCTAATAATAATAATAATAATAATAATAATAATAATAACAAGAAGAAGAAGAAGAAGAAGAAGAATATATTACCCACCCTTCACCCAGAGGTCCCAGGGCAGGTTATAAAAAAATTTTAAACACATGATGAAAACAGTTAAAAGCAACCTAAAGGTAATGCATTTCTGTATGTTATTTTCACTAATATTTACATTTTTATGCACACTTTACCCTGGTATATATATTTATGTACATCTTACATGGCTGGAGAACTGCACTGCAAAAATGAGAGAAGTGCAGATTTCAAGGATGGCTGCGTTTCAGTTTTCGTATTGCTACAGAATGTGTGAATTACGTGGGCCCGCCTCTTCGTGCAAACTGAATCAAATTTCTCCTCCAACCCTAATCCTTAATCTTTATTTCACCCCTCTAAACATAATGTATCCAGAGTTGCCAGCTTTTCCTCGAGTGCTTTGCCTGTTTTTACACCCTGCGTCAACATCCTCCCGGCACTCGGCTGAACCATGCTCAACTTGTCAACTTCCAAAAACGGTGTGGCCGAGAACCGAACACAGTCATCATGGGGGGGGGTTTTGTGGTGTTGTGCTGGCACAGCTCTCAGCACTCCTTGTTCTAAGCACTTAATGTGCTGGCACAGCAAAGCATAACATTGCAGTGGAAATTGGTGTGTGTGTAAGAGAGAGAGAGAGAGAGAGAGAAGAAATAGTTTGGCTCTCACTACATATTCCTTCTTCAACAAGTCTTGCTCTGTGTGTGTGTGTATGTGTGTGTGTGTGAGAGAGAGAGAGAGACAGAGATTTGCAGGACAGCATAGGGTTGTAGCTCAGTGGAAGAACATTTGCTTTGCATGCAGATAGTCCCTGGTTCAATCCCTGGCAGCTCCAGGTAGGACTGAGAATGATCCCCTTTTGGTACCCTGAACCAGCCAGGTGGTGTAGAAAAAAACAGGGAAGAAAAGATCTGTCACTTTCAGTTCTCCCCATTTCTCATTTTTCCAATTTTAAATTCATTTCTCTACATTTCTCCAGAAGTCTGCATTTTTTTTAAAAAAATCATCAAAATTTATCAGCATTTCAGTACAAATTTCTCCAAATAAACACATTTTTGTACATAGTATGACTAATGTACACATTTTTGCAAGCAACTCCTCATCATTTAATGCATTTTGTATGTTATTTTTACTGATATATTCCTTTCTACGCACATTTCCCCTTAATGTATGCATTTTTGCAAATCACTCTGCTGGAGAACGGCAGAGCAACATTCAGATAAATACAAATTGCAAAGGATGGCTGCATGTCATTTCTCAGATTGTTTCAGAAACTGTGGATTTGATCAATTTGGCTTTAAATGTGAACCAGATTGAATTTCTTCCTCATCCCTACAGTACTGAGCTAGACGGACCAGTGGACTGGTTCAGTATAAGGCAGCTTTCTATGTTCCTAGGTAATCTTAACCCTGCTCCTCCAAATTCTGCACACCAAAACAAAGAGGTGACGAAGGCTCTGGGAATTTGGGAGGCGTATGCTGAATCCAGGCAAGCACTTCAGACTTTTGTTAAAGATTCTTTATGCATCTTCCACGAATATTGGGGCCTCATCAATGTATCTGAGTCCTAAATAAAGTCCTGTTGCTTTCTTCTGCTGCTTCATCCCACTGCTTCCGAAGGGTCCTTCCTGTTCCCACACAAATGGGATGAATGTGTGTCTTCCTTAACACATGAGTTGCAGGCTCCTCATAGCCATCCTGTCTCATTTCCACCTTCCTTCCTAGAGTTGTCTCATCTCCTCTCAGTCTCCTCTTCACAGAGCAGCTCTAACTCTCTCCAACTGGCCTTTTCCAACTCTCATTCCCCTCTTTTCCCTTCTCCCTCAGCATTCTGTTCTCATGACAACTGTTGCTAGGAAGGTGATACTGCTCCATCCCTGATGAACCACATCCCCACATGTCCTCCTAGCCGTGGCATGGAAGGGTTTGCCTGGGCTCTGCTTTACCCAATTCTGCTCCCTAGGCCTCACCAAGCCAGGAGTATCTTCCAAAACCAAAGTCGAACATCCTGTCAGAAGGACCACTCTCTATGTGTGCCTACTGATACTCCGTGGATGGGGGACCTGTGGTCCTTCAGAAACTGTTGGTCTCCAGCACCCATCATCTCTGACCATTGGCCATGTTGGCTGGGGCCGATGGGAGCTGGAGTCCAGCTACATCTGGAAGGCCACAGATTTCTGGTCTTTGCACACACACACGCACACACACACAAAGATCTTCAAAGGAGATCTTCTACCAGGTAGAGCTGGGAGAGACATCTGTCTGTAACCCTGGTGGGCCGCTGCCAGTCAGTGTAAACAATACTGACGTAGTATAAGGCAGCTTCCAGGGGATGCCACTCCATTAGGGCAAATCAGGCACTGCCCTACCAATCTCAGTCTTCCCTCAGCCAGCCGCCAACTGCCTGCCTTCTTACTTGCATCTGGTCTAGGAGGTGGCCCTGCCTGTCAGCTTCCTCCTCCTTAGTCTCTGTTTTCCCACCTGTAGAACTCAGCAGAGAGGAGGATGGGAACAACATTAGAATTAGATGGCTCTGCCTGTCATTGGCTCTGGCTCCACCTACTGTTGGTCTTTCTACCTTCCGCCCTACCAGCCTCAATGGTATCCACCATCCACCACTGACAATTTCCTAGGCCCCATCTGTACCATACATTTAAACCAATAGTATACCCTTTTAAGACTCATGGCTACCCCACCTCAAAGAATTCTGGGAGCTGTAGTCTGCTAAGAGTGCTGAGAGTTGTTAGGAGACCCCCTATTCACCTTACAGAACTACAATTCCTAGAATTGTTAAACCACTCTGAGAGTTCTAGCTCTGTAAGCGAGTGCAGTGGTGGCTGAAGTTGGCATTTTGCCCACTGACGGGAAGAGGGATTCTTGCTACATTTTATGGTATTGTCTCTTTTTTTCCTGGTCTTTTAAATGTGGCAGCCATTATGTATTAGGCCATGTCCCCAGCCATGTTGTGACAGGTGCCCACAGCACTTTCTCAAAATCCCAAATGTGCCCACTGGTGACTCTTAGGATGTAGAAAGCAACACCTTATTTGTGGGTGCCCTTACTTCACTCCCATAACGATAGGCAGGCACTTAACTGAGTGAGTGTTAGGGGGAATGAATGAAATATTAATATTAATACTAATACCAATATTAATATCAATATTAATACACAAAAGTTCTTATAAAGATAATTCAGTTTGACCCTGTTTATAAGCCACCTCAAGGCTTTTTTTTAATAATAAAAAAAGCCAAATACCAGGCTATAAATCTCTTAAAATGTAAGTCTTAAATACATAAAATAAAATAAATGTTTCTGGAGATTATGTTTTTACTTGAAGGTAAATAGTCTGGGTTTCCCCCCTTCTTTACCTCCCCCCGTCCCATCCCTAACCCACCTCTCATTTTTGCAAAGTTCATCTCTGGGTCTTAAAACTGTCAAAGATAGTTTACTGTTTCCAAACAAAGAGTATCGGTCTTGGCAGAATTAGGAGATGGGGAAGGCCAGGGCAATGTTGTTTCAGGACTCAATGTAAAAAGCAAATTTTAATGTTTCAGAACTTAAAGACTTTGCTAATGTTTTGAAATATATCCTTTCCCGACTGAGCATGCGATGTTATCAAAAACTTTATGAAGTGTCCCCTTTGAAAAGTAAAGGTGATTGATGGTGCAGAGCGGACCCCTATTGAAGGAGGCAGACAGCAGCTATCCAAACATTCATTGCACTTTTATTAAAGATCATTTTAAATGCCATTTTATATGGCATTAGAGGTTGGCATGGCTTGACTACAGTCAAAATGGAACTAGAGTGCTCCAAGTAGAAGGCAAAGAACTTAAGGATGCAACACAAGAAGTATGCCCCTGGATCAGACCAAAGGTCCATTGAGACCAGAACCCTATTTAGAAACATGCTGCATCTGACCGTTGCTTCATGTAGCCTAGTATTATCTACACCACAAGAGCTGGTGTGTGGTGCTGTCCTGACCTTGTGCACCACAACTCCCAACACCCCTGACCATTGGCTATGATAGCTGAGGTTGATGGAAGCTGTAGTCACCAGTGTTTTGAGGGCACCACTTTGACTGCCCCTGATCTAGACCAATTGGTGGTGGTTCTCCAAGGTTTCAGATAAATGTCCCTTCCTCATCCCCCTCTGTAGATGCCGGGGATTGAATCTGGGACCTTTTGTGTGCAAAGTATGAGCTCCATCACTGAGCTGCAGCCCAAGGTTTGCCTCTGCGAAGCCCACAAGCAGGACACAAAGAGAAAACCCCCACCAAATCTACTCCAGAAGGTTGAGGGACCCTCCAAAGCAGATTCTTGCCATGTATGTGAAATGGAGAGAAAGGTGAACCCCATTGTACAAGTGGATTTCTGCTGTGTGTGCAGGAGGAAATCCTTGGAAGTCATCAATGTCTGTTTGTTTGTTTGTTTTATTGCAACTTTAACTTTTTGCAAGCCACTCTGAAAATCTGTTGGAGAAAGGTAAGGTATAAACAAAATAGAACCATTCTGCCCTGATATCAAGGTGTACCAATTTTCACTGCTGTCTTGCCACATGGATTTTCACTGGGGAAGCAAATTTCTAGCCAACTTCTGATGATGCTGTTAACTCCTAAAAAGAAGGGCAACAAACATCGCAAACAGGATCTTTGGATGCACCAGCTGATAGACAATCTTTTCTTTTTCTTTTTGACCTGGACTCTGCTGAGAAGGAATGTCTTTTGTTTCAAATTCTTCCCAGAATTCCACTGACAATATTTTTTTCTTCTCTTCTGTGAAGGGTGTTTTTTTTGTTTTTCCTTCTTTTTGGCATTATTATTGAAGAATAAAAAGCTTGCCTTTCAGTCTTATGGGGGGGGAGCCAGTGAAAGCACTGGGAAGAGGCTCTTCTCCATTCATCCATCACCACCACCCAAGCAACTCTGCAGTTCCCGGGCCTTGATACTTGGTGAACAATGGACCAAGATACGAGTAAAAAGGCAAAGAAGACAGCCGAAGAGGCTGATAATTGGAAGAAGCACTGCCAGGAATTTGTTTGTTATAAAATAAGGGCATTTGTTGAAATAGTTGTGCAAACAGCAAGGAGCCTGTAGAGGTGGTTCAACTTGAATGCCTCCTGAAAATAGGGTCTCAGGATAAATTGTTTTTAAAAATCAAGAGACCTATTGATCTCCCATGCTGTAAAGACAGAATTTACCCAACCGTTTGTGTGTGTGTGTGTTTATGGGTTGAGAAAGGTCAACAAAAATTGACTTCTTCAGTGGATATTAACAAAGACATCAAACTGATTGTGTGTGTGGTCCAACACATATCCAAACAGAAATGAAGAAGGTTCAACCAAATTTTCTCAAAGATTTTTCAGAATATCCTGGGGTAGGTAGATAGAAATTAAAATCTAAATAATGATGATTCCATTTACAAGAGGGGTGAGGAATCTTTACTCCTCCAGATGTTGTTAGACTGCAACCCCTAGCAGCCCCAACCAGCAGGGCCAATGGTCAGATGATGGAAGTTGTAGTCCAACAACGGCTGGAGGGCCACAGTTTCCCCGCTTTAAAATAATCCAGACAATTGGACAAAACAATTGGCCATGTCCATTCCATGCCATACACTGAAAGAACTATTCTGTCACTTGAACAGTCATGGAGAATCCTTGGAACGGAAGTTTGTTAGGGGTGCTGGGAACTGTAGTTCCTTGAGGCCAGCATCCTTAACAAACTATCGTATAATTGTTATATTGGATTTTTGATCATCGTAATGCCTTATTGAGTTTCAGACGTGGTGTGAAGACTAGGGATGGATGGAGAAATATGTCAATTTCTGTTTCTCTCATTTTTCCAGTTTTAAATTCAGATCTCCATGTTTCCCTATCAGTTTGCAATGTTTTTAAATAAAAAATCCTCATAAAAATTCACCAGCATTTTAGTGCAATTGTTTCTTAATATACTTATTTTGTATGCAGTTTTGATGAATATACACTAATTTGCAAAGCAAGCTTTCCTAAAATAATGTATTTTTGTATGCTATTTTCATAATACATGCATTTTTTCTGCACACTTTACACTAGCATACACATTTTTGTACACACTACTTGGCTGGAGAACTGCATTGCAAAATCTGGAGAAGTGCAAATTTGGAAAGGTGGCTACATTTCAGTTCTCATAGTGTTCCAGAAAGTGTAAATTAGGTAAGTTCACCTTTTGGTGCGAACCGAATTGAATTTCCCCCTCATCCATAGTGAAGACACCTTTTCTACAAGACAGAGTGATGCTGTCTGGCTTTTTGATTCTTGCTGTGGTTTGTCCCATTGTCTGGATTGTTTTAAAGCAGGAGTGGGGAACCTGTGGCCCTCCAGCCATGGCTGCACTACAACTGCCATCATCCCTGGCCATTGGCTATGCTGTCTGGGCATCTGGACGGGTAAATGTTCCTCACCCCTTTTGCAAATAGAATCATCATTATTTAGATTTTAATTTTATATATTTGTATGTTGATGTTTAAACTATACAGATGAGTAAGCCACCTTGAGATCTCCTCGATGGAGGATGCTTTAGAAATTATAAATTGTATCTAAGTTATGTGCAAAGTAAACTCACTGAAATTAATAGCCCCAAGTTAATCATGCCTATAAATTTTCAATGGGTCTACTCTGAGTAGGACTAACTCATTGGATACAGCCTCATATAAACAAACACACAAATATGCCTGGGATATATATGTGCAGAGGCAGAAGGAAAATGACATACTATTAAAAATAAAAACAAAACAAAATCCTTACTTGCCCCCAAAATCATCACCAGAATGATCTTGATTTGACTTGAAAATGATGGCAGCATCATTTTTCTTTTAAAAAAATGTTTTTGGTTTTCTTCTGACTTCCATTGCTTGACACCACCTTTAATTTCTTGCAGCGAGGACAGAAAATGTGATCTGTGTGAAGAGGGTGATGGCATCGTTGGAGATGCGCCCCAGGTGGGTCTTCCTGATGCCGGGAGTCCTAATTACTGTTGCATGATAAATTAGCTGGTAGTATGGGAGGAAGGTTTTTCTCATACAGTAGGAGCTGGGAATTTTCAATGGCAGTCAACTGAACAATTATATACCACAATATCTGCTCTCTTCTCCATTCAGCTCTTTGACAAAAGGAGCACCTATTATTAGCCAGGCAATAATCAATTGCTTAAAATAGGCATATAAAAGGGACGATGGGGGTGGGGTGGGGAAAATATACACCACCACTTAATAAGCATTTCACTCCTTCAAGACAGATGGTAAAGACTACACACTCCAGTTTTATCAGCATACTTTGGAGCCGGCAAAACAGTTGGGGAGAAAGGAGGCATAAACTCACAATGGGCAACATGATACTCCTCCTTTATCAACACAGATGGGGCATCAGCCAGTCAAAGTGGAGCACTTGCTGATGCCACATGAGAGAGTGAAACCTTTGTCTGAATCTCATCCACTTACGGGAGGAACTGTAGGTCAGCGGTAGAGCATCTGCTTTGGAAAGGACCATCGTGCAGTGTAGGGATGGAAAAATCTGTCAGTTTTGGTTCTCTCGGGTTCTCATTTTTCCAACTTGAAATTCAGTTCTCCACATTTCTGAAGTGATTTGCAATTTTTAAAAAATCTTCATGGAAATTCTCCAGCATTTTGGTGGTAATTTCTCATAATAAACACATTTTTATAGGAAGTTTTGACTTACACATATTAGCAAGCAATTTCTCATCATCTAACACATTTTTGGATGTTATTTTCACTCATATATTCATTTTTATGCACACTTTCCCCTAACGTATGCATTTTTGTGAACATTGTTTGGTTGCCGAACTGCATCGCAAAATTCAAATAACTGTGAATTTCAGAGAATGGCTGTGTTCCGGTTCTCATATAGTTTTGGAAAGTGCAAATTTGATAGATTTGGCTTGAAATGCAAACTGAAATGAATTTCTCATCCATCCCTAGCTCAGTGGTAGAGCACCTGTTTTGCCGCAGTAGCCCCCAGATTCCATCCCCAGCATTCCCGGGAAGGGCTGCAAAAAACACCCTGACTAAAATGGCAGAAAGCCATGGCCAGTCAGCTTAGACAATACTGAGCTAGATGGACCAATGATCTGACTTGGTATAAGGCAGCTTCCAATGTTCCTGAAATCAATGGGACTTAAAAGTTATTCAGTTGTGTTGCCTTGTGTCCACTACACATAATAATAACATAAAGGGCTGTTTTTCCTGCTGGGAAGAGGAGGTCTACATCTGTGTGCTTACTAGAGGGGGTGATGGGGTGCCCTAGTGGAGGGGGTCTGATGGGTAGCCCCTCAGCTCCAACCAGTATGGCCAGTGGTCAAGGGTGATGGGAGGTATAGTCCAACAATATCTGGAGTAGGGATGGAAAGATCTGTCAAATTCAGTTCTCTCAGTTTCTCATTTTTCCAATCTTAATTTCAGTTCTCCACATTTCTGCACCAGTTAATGGTTTTTTTAAAAACAAATCCTCATAAAAATTTCCAGCATTTTAGTGTGAATTATTCCTAATAAACACAGTAGGCAGTTTTGGCTAATGTACTTATCTTTGCAAGCCATTTCTCATCAAATAATGCATTTTAGCACGTTATTTTCACTCACATATTCATTCTTATTCACCTTTCCCCCTAACATATGCATTTTTGTAAACATTGGTTGGCGAACTGCATCACAAAATTCAAGTAAGTGCAAATATCAAAGGATGGCTGTGTTTCGGTTCTCATATTGTTTCAGAAAGTGCAAATTTGATAGATTCAGCTTCAAATGCAAACTGCATCAAAATTCTCGCCCATCTCTAACCTGGACAGCATCCAGATTGAAAAGGCTTCTCTAAGGCAATTCCTGTTAAAAGATCTCAAAACTAAAATGACTAACTAAATAAAAATAAACTAAGGTTCCCCGAATTTGCGAAACTCTGTCTTGTTCACATCAATGAATGGCAAGAAGTTAATGAAATACTTGTCATCATTAGGCCTTACATCCAGTGCTTGGAATGAATGGGCTTGTTTGGTTTAACAAAGTTCACTGAGTTAAAAAAAATCTCTGAAGTACACCTGAAAGTAGTTCCTACAATTGCTGGGTGAATGTGAATTAAGTTTGCTTGAGGGTAGAAGAACTATGAACAATTTCAAGTTCTTTTTTTTCTTTTTCTTTTCATTTTTTAGACCAGTGGTTCTCAAACTTTTTTGGTTCGCGGCTCACTGTAAAACATATAAACATTTTCTGGTGCACTTCGCGTACAAAATTAAAAATATTTTAATATATTTTAAACTATGTATAAAAATAAACTATAGAAAACTATTACTTACCCTATAGAAATGGGTTTCTTCTCATTTTTAAAATATACTTTCATAATATTTGAGGCACACCTAGCCACCTCTTAGGGCGCACCAGTGTGCCTGGGCGCACCCTTTGAGAATCACTGTTTTACACCCTTTAAGCTTAAATATCATAATTGTTGGGAAAAATAAATTAAGCAATTCATATTCCACTCTGTGTGTGTGTGTGTTTTGATCTTTTCTTAGTCTTCTTAAGTACATTTTATACTTCAGCACAGCAGCTTGTAACATTCTGAATACTGGGAAAAACAATCATTTGGCAATGAACTCAATTGCTAACTGAATGTGAATCCAATGAGTCCATTTTATGAAGGGACAAATGTGTACAGGAATGAATTACTCTTTGGATATGTTGAACTGGAGCTACGATTAGTTCCTTTTTAAAATGAGCTTTCCAAGCTCTGTTCATATTACTTTCACAACATGTAAGAAAGGGTCATCCAAAATATAAGATATATCCAGTCGATTACTGCACTCTACAGGGGAGGGTCTCCTGCAGATACCATCTTATCAGGACCTCTATTCTGCACAATGTAACACTTGGACCTTTAGTCTGGTGGCGCCAACCATTCAGAATTCCCTCCCCTTAAATATTAGACAGGCACCGTCTCTGTTGTGTTTTCAGTGCCTGCTGAAGACTGTCCTCTTCCAACAAGCCTTTTAAGAAGAGCTTTCTCAGTCTGCCTCTGTATTGGAATGGTTTTTAAGGTGTTTTAAAGATGGGGTTTTTTTGTGATGTTTTTATTGTTTTATCACTTGTTTGCTGCCCTAGACTCCTTTTTGGAGGAAGGCTGGGATATTAAATAAAGAGACAAACAAACAAATATTTTCTGCTGCCTCTTCTGTGTTATAAACACTGGATGAAGAAAAAGGAGGAGGCAAAACAGAGGACAGGAAAAACAGTGTTGACTCTAGACCTTCTCAGCCTCCTGGGTTTCTCCCTGGCATCTTTAGAGGCCTCTTCTGTTTGCAGCGCTTAAGCATCTGACTCAAGCACTATAAATAAATCAGCAGAATACATAATTTAGCAATCAGTGTAAAAACAAAGGCCCTGTCAGAGAGGCCACTTGACTAATGAATATTCTTTATTTACCATGCCAGCAAGCAAAGTGGTATTAAAGGCATACTGTGCATGATAGCCTAATGTGATCTTGTTGGTTGGTGTTCTCTCTTATGAAGTGCACTTCAGTAGGTCTCATCTGGTAGGAGGGAGGGGAGGAAAGCAGCTTCTATGTAGGGGTGCTTCAGGAATTTGATCTTTGTGATTCCCTGCACGAGATGATATGTTCCATATCTCTTGGACTAATGTGGCAATTGGAAGTTAGGGTTGTCTCCAATTTTAGTTCTACTCTGAGTAGACCCACTAAAGTGAATGGAGATGGCTATGGAGATGGTGTGGTGGTTAAGGTGCTGGACTATGACCTGGGGGACCAGGGTTCGAATCCCCACACAGCCATGAAGCTCACTGGGGGACCTTGGGCAGTCACTGCCTCTCAGCCTCAGAGGGAGGCAATGGTAAACCACCTCTGAATACTGCTTCCCATGAAAACCCTATTCATAGGGTCGCCATAAGTCGGAATCGACTTGAAGGCAGTCCATTTCCATTTTCTCTGAGTAAAACTAGTGTTTTTGCACTTTTCCAAATGTTGCAACGTTATAACATTTGGTACAGTTCTCCATGATGTAAACACACCAAAAGGCACACTGACAGATATATTTTGAGAGAAAATACACATTTAAATATGCATAAATAAATAAATTAAAATACTATATTGAGAAGGGATTTTTTTTAAAAAAAATAGCAGATTAACACAGATATGGAACAGAATTGGACTACAGTTCCCATCATCCCTCACCATACTGGCTGGATCTGATGGGAGTTGGAATCTAACATCTGGAAAACACTTTTCTGCACCATACATTTTAATCATATTTATACCACTTTAAACAGTCATGGCTTCCCCCAAAGAATCCTGGGAACTGTAGTTTGTTAAGGTTGCTGAGAGTTATTAGGAGACCCCTCTTCTCCCCACTGAGCTACAATTCCCAGAGTTCCCTTTGAGAAATGTAGCTCTTTGAGGGGAATTTGAACCTAGATAGATAGTTTGATAGATAGATAAAGATTTTTAATTGTGGCACTTCCTCCAAAGACCTAAGGACGGTATACATGTTCCTCCTTTATCCTCACAATAACCCAATGAGGTAGGAAAAAGAGAGAGAGGGAGAGAGGATCAAAGTCATCCAGTAAGCTTCATGGCTAGAAATGGGACAATCTGTCAATTTCAGTTCCTCTCCGTTTCTCATTTTTCCAGTTTTAAGTTCAGTTGTCCACATTTCCATAACAATTTGTGATTTTGGGGGGGGAAAAGTCTTCATGAAAATTCATCAGCATTTTAGTGTGAATTTCTTGTAATGCACACATTTTTAGTGCAATTTTTCCTAAAATACACATTTTGGCAAAGCAATGTTCATAATACAGTATAAAGCAGTATATTCTTTTGATTAACATATGCATTTTATGCACACTTTACCCTAGTATATGCATTTTTCTACACATGACGCAGTTTGACAACTGCAGTACAACATTCAGAGAAGTGTGAATTTTGAAGGATGGCTGGGTTTCGGTTCACATACTGTTTTGGAAAGTGCAGATTAGACAAGTTCACCTTTAAGTGCAAACGTCATCAAATTTCTGCCCCATTCCTATTCATAGCTCAGTGGGGGTATGAATCCAAGACTTCTCACCCTCAGCAACACCATATGGTCTCTCAAGTGTCCAAGTGAAGCATTCCTGCCACTGCTGTTTAAACTACCCTTCACTTTCCCCCAGGTCAATAAATTTCTGCTTAATTTGTTTTTCACCAAAGCAAGAATATTTTCATGAGGACAGTGCATAATAGATACATTACTTTTTGTGAAATTAACTAAGACTGTTAAACAATTCCTTTCAAACATCAAGAAGATTTACTCTTTGGGTATTTTCTAAAATATGTGGTCATCTCTGAACAGAATTTCTAGACAGAATTACTGGAGCAGATGCATTAACTATCATCCTTCCATTCTATCTACTTAATCAGGCCCTTGCTACTGAATATGCATTGCTGAAGTTTTCTCCACCTGTACATTTATCAGTCTCACTACTTTAGTTTAATTGCTTTGCTTTTTTTATGTGATTAATTTGTATTGCTGTAGCACTGATAGACCCTGAGTTCTACTTAAAAACATTGAGGAATGGAACCTTAACATTCCTGCCAGGTACTCTTTGTTAATTTATTGCTGAATAACTAGACAGCCCCTGAATCTTATGGTTTACAAACAAGTCAAACAAAAGTAGCTCAGAGAAATATAGCTAAATATAGCTTCAAAAGATGTTTATCACTGTAAAGTAGCATTTGATACCAGGGCTCTGTATTCTAGGTGAGAGGGAGAGTGCTTGCAAACTTTGAGGCTCCCCAGATGGATTAATTCCCAGTTCAGAGCCGGAAGTGGGCTGTGGTTGCTGGGCTGGCAGAGTTTGCTTCTGATGGAAGAGAAAGAAGCATCACAATTCAAAAAAGGTTTTGTGGAAGAAGAAGGATGAGTCGATGAAGAAGGATGATGGCAATGATGAAGGCAATCAAGGAGATAACAACACCTGTTGACAGTGGTCATGTGTCCTTAGGGATGGAAGGATCTGTCAGTTTCCCTTTTTTCCAATCTAAAATTCAAGTTCTCCACATTTCTACAGCAATTTGTAGTTGTGTTTTTTTTTTTAAAAGTCATGAAAATTCTTCAGCATTTTAGTGCAAATTCCTCCTAATGAACACATTTTTGTATGCAGTTTTGACGAATGCAACTTCTCCTAATATAACACATTTTATATGTTATCTTTTCACTCATACAGTATATTCATTTTATGCACACTGTCCCTTAATATATGCATTTTTGTAAACACTGGTTGGTTGAAGAACCTCATTGCAAAATCCGGATAAGTGCAAATTTCAAAGGATGACTGCGTTGCGGTTCTCATATTGCTTCAGAAAGTGAATTTTATAGATTCGGTTTTAAGTGAGAACTGAATTTAATTTCTCCTCCATCCCTCATCAGGAGATGGAGTCAATGATCTACTGTGTCTCTTAAGCCATAGACTGGAATGATCAGCATATATAAGCACAGAGCTACATCCATGGCAGATCAGGGATTTGAACACAAAACTCTAAATCTGATCAGCAGAACTGTACAGGAACCTAATCAAAGGTAACCTATTAATATTCCTGTTTCACAGGAAAGGAACACAGAGGCTGACAAGCAATTAGCAGAAGGCTAGCTATGGTAGAGAATTAGGGATGGTTTTTAATCTACTTCCTACTCAGAGTAGACCCATTGAAATTAGTATACCTAAATTAGCTATGTCCATGAATTTCAGTGGATCCACTCTGAATAGGACCTGTTTTAACCTGCAATTTTACTTGCAATTGTTAAATTATTGGAAAAACTGAAACTATTGCTGATCTGCTGCAAATCACCCAGGGATTTGTCAGAAGATTCCAACCTACCCTGTAATATTACGTTTTTCTTTTCATCAGCTAGCACTGATGCCAAGCCCAATATCCAAGAGACTGCAAAGCTAGTAAAACCAGTTTGGCCACTTTAACAGAGGCCATATGGCAAGAGTATGTTGATCCAACCATGAGAGGCATAATGGCAGCCTAATGCTGAATGGCATGAGCCCTCTTGCCATTTTAGTTTCTCAAATGTGCAAATCATTTCTACATCTTCTGGGAGACAGGATTTGCCAAGAGGATTTTTATTGTGTATGAGGGGGTTATATTAAACTGTATATCCCATTCACTATTGGCTTGCCATTGATTTGCTTTTCATTTCTGACATTTGGGACGCACCGTTGTCGAGGCAGAGCATAAGTGAGGCCTTGTTGTGGCTCTGGTGATTTATTTAGCAATGTCATCATGCCTCTGAAGATCTAGAAATAGTTTGTCACAGGGTTGTTGTTTGCTGGAGATGGAAAAATTTGGCTAATCTGAGGGACACTGCTTTTTTCAGCCCACATCAAAAAGCATGGAGGATAAGGGGGAAAGTGACTCAAGGTCACAAAGGGTGTAGCCAAAAGTTAACATAATGTAAAAAAAACCCAAAACCACTGTATCAGACAGAAGGTCCATCTAGGAGAGCATACCCCTTCAATACGGCGAGGTAGTCGAGAGCTGACAAGTAAGGGATAATGCATGCCTTCAGAGAAAATCATTTGGAGTTGATACCTTCCCTGCTTTTGCAGCATGCACACTTGCCCATTCAAACTTAATGGTTGCTCCAAATTTAACCAAGTTCGCTGTGGAGGCATATATTTAGGAGGACCTTACAGACTTATTTATTCCAGTCTGCGTTTAGTTCATTTTAGGGAACTGTGCTTTTTAAACTTGAGGTTCTCTCTGCTGCTTGCTAGTTTTATTTCTTCTTTTGTTTATTTGAATGTTTTTAAACTCAATATTATGCATTGTTTTGAATGGTTTGATGACATAGTCAGTATTTTTAAAGGATGCTGTAATCTGCTCCGTGAAGGTTCTTGCCCTGAAAAAAAATCAACTAAATGTATAAATGTATTAACTTGAGTACAGAGGTCTCATGGTGAGAGACAGAGCCAACCCAAGATGTTTTGCTGCCTTGGTCAAGGAACAGAACAGGATAGGAAGCTGGTATATACTGAGTCAGACCATTGGTCCAGTTAGCTCAGTAATGCGCACACTGACTGGCAGAGGCATTCCAGGGTTTCAGGCAGAGATCATTCCCAACCCCACATGGAGTTGCCGGGGACTGAACCTGGGACCTTTTTTATGCAAAACATATGCTGTACCACTAAGCCATGGCCCTTCCCCAAGATGGCGCCCCCTCCCCATTCCATGTACAGAACTAGGCTGGCAACTGAATTGTACGTCAACACTGGCAACAAAATAGTGTCTTCCACTGCACCTGAGGAAGTAAGCTAGTTTAGGGGTGCTAAAAAGTTCTGTCCTCCAACAGGGAATAGTTGAGGGGGCAGAGGAGGAACAGTAAAATATTTGCCATTGATGCCCCCAACATCTATTATATCTGAGGTGGTCGCCTCACTCTGCCAAATGGAAGGGCCGGTACTGCTTAAAGAGTGTCCCTTCCCAAGACCTTTGCTCCTCTAGCACCACCCTCACCCATCCAAAGGTCTCCTGCTTCCTCAAGACACATCCACCCACTCTCCCCTGCTACCACCTGCTTGCTTGCCAGGCAGAGAGCCCATGAGAATGCAAGCATTGGCATCTACTGCTCCTCCTTCTCACTACCATAGTTGTATGGGCCAGAGAGGGTGGAGAACAAGTAAGCAGGTTGCAATAAAAAGGAGGAACAGGTCCAGTATGCTCATGTCAGTAGGCCACATCTTGGGGTGCAAGTCCTCAGCAGATGCCCAGCTACGCCAACCCTTTATGCAAACTCTGCATGGGAGTAGGGTCCATTCAGGACAATGGGACATGTTTCTGTTTACACATGTAATGACACATAGGACTGCACTGTAATGTGTGACTAAAAGAAAGACATCCTCCCCGTTCACTTCACTTTCATTTCCTTATCTCACTTGTCCTTCCTGTGTTGAATTTTAGATTGCAAGCTGCTCAGGGCAGGGGACTGCCCTCTTGGATTTTGTCAAGTAATCAGCTTGAAGTCACACATCAACAACAAATGCGGAACATGATTTTGGGATAAGGTTGCTTTTACGTTGATAGGAAAAAGCACCAAACATGCAACCTGTTTTGACAGGTATGGGAGGAAGAGTACACATCCACACACTGGACCCGATGTTGACTATGCCTTTATTTTCAAGGTTGCCCATGCATCAAGGGCTGGTCTTGCTCCATACCTTCATATATGTAACTTGATTTTGCTACATTTGATAACTATGAACTTGGGTAGGGTCACGACTTGGAGGGAGAGCATCTTGCATGCAGATGGTCCCAGGTACAGTCCCTGGTAGCTCCAGGTAGGGCTGGGAGAGAACCCTGCCTGAAACCCTGGACAGTGGCTGCCAGCCAGTGCAGACAACACTGAGCAAGATGGCCCAAATGGCCTGACTCAGTTTGAGGTAGCTTCTGAGAAACCTTATTAGTGAATAGAGGACAGTCCTGTACTTGAAGGAGTCCTCTGCTTGAAGGGATCCTAGTCTGGTTTAAAGATAAAGAACTCAGTAACAAGTGAGAACAGGGGCCAGGAAGTGGCTTATCATCAGCACCTGGACAGCAGACTGAGCAGGTAGACAAGTCATCTAGTTCCAGTCTCCCCCATTATGATGAGATCTATTGTGTTTCTATGCAAAGTATAGTTATTATTTCCAAATTTGCAACAATACATATGTTAGTAGATGCAAATTGGTTCTAATTTTGTCCTCTCTTTTTTCATGATTTGTCCCCCTCCCCTCTTTTTTTGTTGACCATTCCTAAGTGGCCACCCCAGGGAGCACCAAAATCCAGAACATTAGTGATGATGTCAACACCCAGGCAAGTTGATATGGAAGTAGGTAGTCCTTCTCATACCATCAGCCCTGGTCAATCCAAATGGGTTAGAAGCAAGTGGGTGGCTCAAAACAGGCAAAGGGCAAGATCTAAGTCAGCAATCAGGAAGTAGGTGCTTAGGGAAAGCCCTCATGTGGAAAGCAAGTTGGTCAGACTGTGGAGCAAGCTCCAATGCTGGGGCTTTATAAGGCCTGGCAGACAGATTTTGGACCTTGGGGTCAGCTGAGAGAATGTTCAGGCAGGCTGGCCCTGAAGCCTAAGTGGTACCCTCAAAGCACAGGGCAAGATCTGACAGGCCTACCGTGGAGAGAGAGCAGTGGAGGAATAGCCTGCTGGGAACCCCCATTTGACGCAATCTCACACCCAGTGTCTCATCATGCATGCAAGTCACCAAATGCTGCAGTCGTTGATGAAAGAGTATATGGTTGCGTTCACACCCTACATGATGGCACTCTTCAAAGACTTGAAAGGTTGTCACACAGAGGAGGGCCAGGATTTCTTCTCAGTCATCCCAGGGTGCAGGACATGGAATAATGGGCTCAAGTTACAGGAAGCCAGATGTCAACTGAACATCAGGAAAAACTGCCTAACTGTTAGGGCGGTAGGACAATGGAACCAACATCCTAGGGAGATGGTGGGCTCTCCAACACTGGAGGCATTCAAGAGGCAGCTGGACAGGCACCTATCAGGTATGCTTTAAATTGGATTCCTGCATTGAGCAGGGAGTTGGCCTTATAGGCCCCTTCCAATTCTACTATTCTATGATTCTACATTTGAAGCACAATTTCCCTTCCCAAATGATACTTGAGAACTGTAGTTTGTTATGGGTACTAGGAACTGTAGCTCTGAGAGAGGTAAACTACAGTTCCCAGGATTCTTTCTGGGGGTGCACTTTAAATGTGCTTTAAATGTGTGGTGTGTACATGTGTGGCAGGGCCATAGCTCAATGGTAGAGGAATAGGGATGGGATCCATTGGCTGGTGCTGGTTTGAAAGCATTCTGTCAATTTAACAGGCCAGTATAGATTCGAGTTTGTTCTTTGTGTACTAACTGCTGCTTTTACCATTCATTTTTGCCCCTCACCAAAAATATTGATATTAATATTGGTATTTTGAATGAAATATCAATAATATTGGTATTTTGAATGAAATATCAATATTTTGAAAGGAAATATCAGTAACATTATTGTTCTTAATATCAATATTTTTGAGGCAGTTTTTTCTAAAAAAAATCCATTTTCGAAAATTGCCGTGGAGAATCGCTACATAAAAATTTGATCCACAATTATAGAGAATGAGCGAATTAATGGAAAATTTGGTACCAAATCTGAATTGGGAAGAATTCTAGCACATCTCTATAGAGGACATGCATTGCATGCAGAAGATAGAGGTTCAACACCCCCACATCCAGAAGATGAAACGAGATGGAAAATGAAAGATGGAATAAATAGGGCACGTTCCCTTCCCACCCAAAATTCAAAGTTCATTAACAAAGTCCGGCTGAACTCTATAGAAACATAGGAGGCTGCCTTACCCCTTATCCTAAGTCAAAACCATTGGCCCATCTAGCTCAGAGTTGTCTATGCTCAACGCTGGTAGCTTTCCAGGGTTTCAGACAGGAGTCTTTCCCCGACCTACCTGGGAACAATGGAGATTGAACTTGGGACAGTCAATATGCCACAGGGAGTGTTTCTCCAGATAGGGACAAGAAAGAAATGTGATTCAGTTCACATTTTGAGGTGGACCTACCTGACTCACACTTTCCAAAACACTATGTGAACCCAAATGCAGCTGTCCTTCAAAATTTACAGTAATTCTCCAACCAAAACGATCTGTGCAAAAAAAAAAAAGTGTGTGTGTATATATATATATAAATGCATATATTGGTGAAAATTACATACAAAATGCATTCTATTAGTGACATTTACCTGCAAAAATGTATACAGCAGGCAAAATTGCATACAGAAAAGTGTACACTAGGAGACATAGTTACGCAAATGCTGTCAAATGCTTACGTGAGAAACAGAGAGCAATCACAATTAACAATTTTATCTCTCCCCTCTGGTTCTGTGTCGATAGTTCACCTTTTGCTTTCAAAAGACCAGCAGAAATGAATGGGGTTAGGGTGGCGACAGGCAGGCTTGTTTTGTTCTTTGGCTCACATTCTGATTTAACAAAAGGAAATAAATGACGCAAAAGTAAAAGTTTTTTTGGGGGGGGGCTGGGGGGACTGTAATAAGGGCATCAGTGGATGCTGTCGAAAGAACCCAAAATAGGCTTCCACATTGCAACCCAACAATTAGAGCATTCGCTGTCCCCTTTACAGTATGCAAGATATAATTTTGGAAAGAGCTACTGTTTGCGGGGCCAGTTCAGTTATGAATAGCTTGCAGGCTGGCGCTTCTGAACGCCCTTTCCCCTGTCTCTGGGATTGCATACGGTTAAAAGAGGCCAGCCATGGAAAAAAAGGAGGCTGTAATATGAGAACATTACGGGGCGGGGGCAGGATTTGTACAACAAAAGGACGAGCTTTTTAAAACATCGCACATTACAGCAAAATTATGCTGGAGGCAGCTATGAACAGGCAAAAAACGCAGACCGGGGCTGTCCTCCAAAGCTTGCCTACCTCCATGATTTCTTGGGCTGATAATACATAGCCAACGCATGGCTGCCACTTACAACAGAACCCAGGTCTGCTCCATCTCTTTCTTCCACTAACGGGAAATAGAGCCATTGCAATTTTACCCAGGCCCCAGAAATGTCAGCCAAACCATGGAAAGGAACAAGGCGGAGGAACTTGCAGTGCAATGATATCATGATGTGAATTTCCCCAGGCCCCACAAATGTCAGCCAAATGATGGAAAAGAACATTTTTTGTTGGGGGGGGGAGACTTGCAATACAATGGTATGATGACATAAGTCATGCATTATTTGGGGGAAGAGCCCTAGCTCAGTGGCAGAGCATCTGTTTTGCGTGCAGAAGGTGCCAAGTTCAATCCCCGGCACCTCCAGGTAGGTCTGGGAGAGACTTCTGCCTGAATCCCTGGAGAGCTGCTGACAGTCGGTGTAGACAATCCAGGGCTAGGTGGACCAATGGCCTGACTCGATATAGGGCAGCTTCCTAAGCTCCTACACTGGAGGAAAGAGAAGAGATGTGTCAACCACAGCATTTGGTGGCAGGGACACCTCAACCATTAGGTGGAGTTCCTGTTGTCATTGAAAGGTGATTTTATGTATTATCACATTTATATCCTGCCTTTCCTCCAAGAAGTTCAAGGTGGCACATATGGATCCCCCCTCCCCTATTTTATCCTCAATAACCCTGTGAGGTAGGTTAGGATGATAGAAGTTGTTTCAGGGACACTTAGTAAACGTCATGGCTGAGTAGAGATTTGAACCCTGGTCTCCCAGGTCCTAGTCTGACATTCTAGACACTACACCACATTAGTTGTCCCCGCATATTTGATTTACGATTCTAACTTGATGAAATGGTGGAGATCTGTAACTGGACCTCCTCCTGTTCTTTGAATTTTAGCAAATATTTATTATTTATTATTATTATTATTTAATTTGTATCCCGCCCTTCCTCCCAGCAATAGACCAGGGTGGCAAATAACAGTGATGGCACACCTGAATCAGATCAGGACCACAGCTTTGGGGAAGAAGGGTCACCAGTTCCCCTAAGTACAGTTTTCTCAATTAAAAATGTACACACACATGTGGCAGGTGTTTGCAGTGTCAGGAATTTTTGTGCAGCGCAGAAGTTTCCTCTAATGTATACCCCCAGCCTGAGGACCAAATACATCTTGGAATAAGCAACAGTATTTAATTAATACCTACTTTATTGAAAGGGAAAAAACCACTAAAGTGTTAATGTATCTAGGCTTAGGAAGTTAAGTGGCCTTCCTGAATTGTGAGCTTAGTTTCTCTTTAGCCTTCCTTCCTTGCTTCTTGTTGTAAAAGAACCTGTCGAAACCTTATAGCCATGTCTGCCTTTCTTATGGCAAGATAAAGACCTTCTCTGTAACAACGCAGGCAACCGGGACTCTCAGTCAGGCTCTCTGTACTCTCTTCAGGGCACTCTTGTGTTGAACTGGTTTTATTTTTGTTGTGTTTTACTGTTAAATTGTATTGTAGCGAGCCCTGGGATCATTTGATGAAAGTCAGACTAGCAATTCTATCAAAAAGAAATTAGCAATAAGTTTGATAGCAGCTGGGAAGGGGGAGTTATATTCACTGGGAAAAAGGTGCTAGGGGGAAGGGTTAAGTGGCGTTCCCGGTGCCACAGTGCAGACTGGACCTCCTGCAGCTGCTATTTGCTAAACTGTAAAGAGTCAGAAGATCCAGACATAGATCTCCATCATCTCATTGAGTTAGGCAGCCTGAAGACAGCAGTGTTAAGGTGGTGAGTCAGATTCTTCTCCCATGTGGCTGCAAGATTCAAATTTTAATAATAAGCCTAGAAGCTAAGCAACAGAGCTATGTGACTTGGGAAATCCCCAGTTCAAATCCCACTTCTGCTGTAGGTGGCCTTAGGTAAACTAGTCTTCCTCTCAGTCCTCCCATCTCTAATAGCCACCCACCAAGTAGCAGCTGGTGGGGCTATGCAGGCTGGATAGTGTTGCTCACCTGCCTTCTCAGTGCCAAGCATCACTGTTCCTAAGTGGGAGAGGCAGATGGGCGAAGTGTGGGGAGCTCAGGACGGAGCAGGTGTGGGTGGCGAGCCAATCCAACCCTCCTGCCACTGTGCCCACACCATGCTTCACCATTGGGAAGGCAGGTGAGCCCAACCTGCGCTGTCCCATGGACCACTACTGCACACCTAAGGCAGCAATCCAAGCCATGTTTGCATAGGAATCTCATTGGATTCCATGACGCTAACTCTCAGGTAAATAGAGTTAGGATTGTTGTCTACAAAAGCAGGACCTTTGATGAGACTGCTTACAATGCAAATAACTTTTTTTAAAAAAACATAACTGAGGGCACAATCCCTGTTGGGAGTAAAGCACCAATGTTTGTAACGACTAACCTGGACCCAGGGATGGTGGGGATGGTGATAGACAGAAAGGCTACGTATTCTTCCTTCATTGATTCCTTCTTTAGTAACTACTTGATTGTTTTCCCTTCCTTCCTCTTCAGTCAGAGGCAGTGCCTGTGAGTGTGAGCCTCATGGCTCTACAATGGCCACGTGTATGCTTATCATCAGAATGGCTTTATTTCCCAGAAGTAATAAACTTTTTTTATTCTTTCAACCAACAGTCTTACCAGACTATTTATTTCTGCGCTGCAACATATACACAGCTTGGAAAAGTTATTTTTTTGAATTACAACTCCCATCAGCCCAATCAAGTGGCCATGCTGGCTAGGGCTGATGGGAGTTGTAGTTCAAAAAAGTAACTTTTCCAAGCTCTGAACATATACCAAACTCCAATACCTGGGAGGGAGTTGCATTCACTGGAGCCATCGGACTTGGTAGATATCACTCTCCTTGAGCAAAGAAGGAAGTCTGCCCCCAAACCCAGGCAGAGCATGAAATAACCGTCATTGGTGTTCCTCTACCATTGATGCTCCAGCGCTGGAGATGGCAAAAGGGGGCATCCCAGGGCAGATTGAGGAAGGCCTTGGATCAGCTGAATCCAAAGCTCTGATGTTGCCCTGACACACTTCAGCAATGGGGAAGAAATACACCAGTTCTGGGTTGGTGCTGGTTTCTTTCATGCCTACTGGGACCAATCTAATAGGACTTTAAAAAAAAAACCCAAGTGGTAGAGCACCTGGCTTGCATGTGGAAGGTCCCAAATTCAATCCCTGGCATGTCCAGGTAGGGCTGGCAGAGTCCCCTGCCTGAAACCCTGGAGAGCTGCTGCCAGTCAGTATGGATAATACTGAGCTAGATGGACCAATGGTATATATAAGGCAGCTTTCTATGCTCCTATGAATAATAGCGCCTCCAAATTTCCCCCATGCCCCCTCCCACATTTCCAGCTGGGTCTATGATACCATATTTAACCCGAGTGCAAAGTGACATTTCATCATTAATCCCTAATCTTATTTTATTGGAACATGTAAACATGTATATGTTCACTGCTGTTTCCTCCCATCCCATCTCCTGCTTTTACTCCTTTTGCATTCAGATGTAATTCAGAAAGAGAGAGAGAGAGAGAGAGAGAGAAGAAAAGAACGAGTGAAAGAAGCGATGGGGGGGAAGAGAAGAGAGAGAAAACAACAGAAACAATTTCAAATTATATCTGCAGCCCTGGAAACATTAGTATTACTTTTCCTCAGTGGGACAAGTGATGTTTCAACAATCTATACATATTGATTTAGGCCGATAATAAACAATTTGATTAGCCTCTATCTATAAGGCTGTCATTTCAATCACTGTCATTGGGCCAATAGAGTGGAAGGCGAGGAGCAGACGTATATGGCCAGAGTCCTCAAAATAAGAAACTCAGGCCTGATTAGAGACTTGGGTTCAGTGAATTGGACAAGACAGCTCAGCTGCCATGTTATTAACTCCCCCAGAAAATACTCTGCCTTCTCCCCCTGGGCCAGCCTGAATATTCTGATCTGGATCGATAAGCAATCTCCGGTGTGTACAAAATGCCAGCCAGAATCATTTGTCTCGGAGCGGCTTCCTTACAAAGGACGAAACACCTGCAGTATAAGACCTGGCTCTCTCCTCCTCCTTTTCCTCTCTGTTCTCTGTCTTTTCCTTTTCCTGTTTTTAACTAATGACCCGACCCATAGAGGAAGCAAGTTGGGGGGGGGAGGAAAAGTCTCTTCCATCATCCAAGAAAACTCTCTTAGGTTTGTTTTAATGATTGCAATGGGCTGCCTTTCAATCTTCTAGAAATTATATCCATCATGGGTTCCCTGTGGCATGTTTAGGTAAGTAATGTGAATTGCAACATTAATGACAAGTGTGTAGATGTCATGGCAAGAGGGCCCTTGGCAAAGCTGAAACCGCAGAATGAGCACATTGCTTCTTCCTGGTGTTCTTAATAGTTCTTTTTCTCTCCCCCCTTTTTTTTTATATGGGGGAAGGAAAGAAATAGTTCCTTCCCTTTCTTTCATGCCTTTTACCCTCTAAGCTGCCCATGCGCTGGGGCACACCATAAAACATTGCAAAAAGAAAAGAAAAGTGCAGCCTCAGGTCACTTCCAGATGACATTTTTATTGAGCATTCATCCTGATTGGTTTGCACTTGTGCAGAGAGGTTAGATGATGACGGCAGTTTGTTGAGCATTCATTCGGATTTGTTTGCAGGTTAGATGATGCTGCATCAAGCAAATGTTGCATTTTGCTGTCATCTTCCTTACTGCAAAAAGTCTGGCTTGGGGCTGTGGTTAGCGAAATGGTTACGCAACATCACCAGATCAACTGTAATTGTGCAGCCTGAATTTGCCAGTACATATACTGGATCCCACCCAAAAACAGTGACTGTCTGGAAGCACCCATGATGTGATCATTCACCTGCATGCAACAAGATTCTTTTTTTTAATTTTTTTTGCATGTCATTTTCCCAATATGCCAGGAGCACATGTGCATATCAGTAAAATGCCACACAAAAAGGATTTTGTGAACTGCTCTTCATTTTTTGTTAATAAGAAAAGAGGCTTTGCCATTTGGAGCTGGCAACAAAATGACCCTCTCTTAGCTCTTCGCTATTGCCTGCTTGTTTCAGTCCTTATGCTCGCTTCATCTTCATGCAGCTCTTTCTTCTAGGGCACCCTTCCCCAACCTGGTGCCCTTGAGATCTTTTGGAGCACAGTTTCCATCAGCCCCAGCTGTGCTCCCTGAGGATTATTTATTTATTAAATTTATATCCCACCTTTCCTCCCAGAAGAAGCCCAGGGAGGCAAACAAAAACACTAAAAGCACTCTAAAATATCTTAAAAACTAAAGACTTTACAACAAATGAAAACAAAACATCTTTAAAAACTTATTAAAACAAACATCTTTTAGAAAACATATTTTTTTAAAAAAAACAGCTTTAAAACATCTTTAAAATTAATTCTAACACAGACACAGACTGGTATGAGGTCTCTACATAAAAGGCTTGTTGAAAGACGAAGGTCTTCAGTAGGTACCAAAAAGATAACAGAGATGGTGCCTGTGTAATATTTAAAGGGAGGGAATTCCAAAGGGTAGGTGCCACCACACTAAAGGTCCACTTCCTTTGTTGTGCAGAACGGACCTCCTGATAAGATGGTATCTGCAGGAGGCCCTCGCCTGCAGAGCACAGTGATCGACTAGGTATATAAGGGATAAGATGGTCTTTCAGGTATCCTGGTCCCGAGCTGTATAGGGCTTTGTACACCAAAACCAGAACCTTGAACTTGGCATGGTAGTTAATGGGCAGCCAGTGCAATTCTTTCAGCAGCGGAGTGACATGTTGGTGATACCCTGTCCCTGTGAGCAGTCACACTGCCGCATTTTGCACTAGCAGCAGCTTCCAGACCATGATGATGGGAATTGTAGCCCAAATTCTGCTGAGGCTCCTTGAAGTTCACCAAGACTTTCACCAGCAGCTGGGACTTTCAGGAGGCTAGGGAAGAGGCCTTCTCATCCTAGCCCTCTCCAGCATGTCTCTTTTGCTGCTGTTAGGCTGCAGTCAGACAAGGGGTTTATTGCGTTAGTTTTACTGATTATAATGGCAGCGCTTCTGTCCCAGTTTCTAACATTCCTTTCACACTGCAGTACCTATTGCCTTATGGAACGGTGGCTTTTCGACTAATATACCGTTATGTTGCTCTAAATCTCATTCACACTCTGGATGTGATATGATACAACAATGAACATCATTGAGCATGTTGCTACGCCCCCACTCTTTCCGCATATGCTTGACTTCTCCTATTATTCCCCCAGGAAAATGGCAAGAAAGAACTGTATGCCGGTATAACACCCCAAATGTTGTCCCTTTACTCTTGCAATTTTCTGGGTTAATGGGGTTGCAAACAGATTTTTTTCCCCTCCCTGCCTACTAGAGATGGGCAAAAAATGTGATTCAGTTTACATTTAAAGCTGAATTTATCAAATCCACACTTTCCAAAATAATATGAGAACCAAAACACAGCCATTCTTCAAAATTCACACTTCTCTGAATTTTGCGATGCACTTTTCTAACTAAGCAATATTTGCAAATATGCCTATATTAGGGGAAAGTGTGCATAAAATGAATGTATTCGTGACAATAACGTACAAAAATGCAGTGCCTTAGGAGAAACTGCTTGCAACAAAATGTACGCATTTGTCAAAACTGCAAACAAAAAATGTGTTTAGTAGGAGAAATTCTCACTAAAATGTTGGAGAACTTTTGTGAGGATTTTTTTTAAAAAAAATGAGAAATTGCTGCAGAAATGTGGAGAACTGAATTTAAGATTGGGAAAATGAGAAACTGAGAGAACTGAAATTGACAGATCATTCCATCCAGAGCTTGGAAAAGTTACTTTTTTGAACTATAACTCCCATCAGCCCCAGCCAGCATGGCCACTGGACTGGGCTGATGGGAGTTGTAGTTCAAAAAAGTAACTTTGCCAACCTCTGATTCCATCCTTGCCAGTGCCAGCTCATCTTAAATGTTTGCCAGGAAGGCCACTGGCCCCCACCTCAACACACCCCAGCTGATCAGACTTAGATGGCATGAGGTCTCCAGGCCTCTAAAGGTTTATTTATTTGGACAATTTATATACCACTTATATTTAAACAAAACTCTAAGCAGTTTACAACATACGTTAAAATTTCTCAGATGAAACAGCAAACACAAACCCCCCCCCCAAGAATTTCCTCATTCTGTAAACCACAATTAGGGATGGAATCCACATTTTGATGCCCACTTGATTTTTGCTCCCATCAGAGATAAATATTCACTATTTGCGATAAATACCTATTCAGGTTTTTTCTGCAAAAATACCATTTTTTCATATATATCTTTTACAAAATCAGTATTAATATTAATATTATGAGGGAAATGTCAATATTAATATCTATAATTCTGAGGTGATTAAAAAATCCAGCTACGGAAAACCGTTAGAAGAAAGCCCGATCCATGAGGACGAAAAAAGCAAATAAATAGGAAATCCAGTGTCAAATTTAAATTTTGCAAATTTCGAGCACATCCCTAACCACAATTAACAACTAAATATGGAGTATCCTCTTTAGCATAAAAAACAGCTACAAAAAGACAAGGAACATTTTCTGAGCTGTATTCCACTAACCTACTCAGCACAGAGCCATTGAAATGAATGAACCTAATGTAGTCATGTGGATGTTGTGTGAATGTTGAAGGATAGCTATGCTTCGGTTCACATATTGTTTTGGGGAGTGGATGTTATGTCGGTTCACATTAAAAGGCAAACCAAACCAAACATCTCCCCCAATCCCTGTTCCCTCCACATTGGCCAGGTGTTGTGTGAAGTTTCAACGGTGAACACATGCCGGCAATCGAGTGGGCTATCCCTTGCAGACGGACGCTGCAATTTCCTGATCTCCACCATGGCTGGGGAGGACGGCACCTTGCTGACAGTCAGTGTCCTGTTCTCACTAGGTTCCTCCAGAGGCAGGAGACCTCCCAGCACTAATGCAGTTGAGGACAACCCCAAGGGCAATATCCAGGGCTAGTCCAAAGTCAGAGTCCCAACAGAGTCCACAACCACAAAGGGGTCAGGCAAGGCCAGAGCAGCCCAAG
The DNA here is from genome assembly GCF_030035675.1 of Rhineura floridana. Classification (NCBI taxonomy): domain Eukaryota; kingdom Metazoa; phylum Chordata; class Lepidosauria; order Squamata; family Rhineuridae; genus Rhineura; species Rhineura floridana. Next base: position 29,785,540 of record NC_084492.1, on the reverse strand, counting down.
GTCAGGAGTCAGGCAGTCCATGGGCAATGAAGGGGAAGGTCAAGGCAAGGAAAATTCCAGAGTAGTCTGGAGTCAATAGGCACCCAACAGGCAGGTCAGGTCAGGTCAGGTCAGGTCCAGAGCTGCTATATAGACATTGTTCCAGCAGCTCTTCCAGTCTAGCATTGGGGGTTTTATGCTGGAGCTGCTGGAACCACACCCCAAATCCCACCTGACTCCCATTGACCACCTGCAGCCAGGCTTTTACTCCCAAGGAGTCCTTTTCTCCCAAGGACACCAGTCCTGCAGTCGGGCACTCCTTCACATGAGTTGGATCTCCAGCTTGCATTTGGGGTGATGCCTCTCCCTTGGGCTTGGGGCCCTGTTCAGCCTTAATGTCAGAGGCTGAACTTGCCCCAGGTATGAAAGGCCCATCCCATGCCTCATCAGAGAACCCTGGCTTCTCAACCTCATCAGAGAATCCTGGCTCCTAAACCACATCAGAGAACCCTGGCTCCTCAACCTCATAAGAGAACCCTGGCTCCTCAACCTCTGATGGAACCAGAGCCAGGCCTGGGTTCAGGACCGGAGTTTCCTGGTCTTCCTCCAATGAGGACTCCTCTGATGAGGACTGCCCTGGGTAGGGCCCAACACTCACTTGGTCATCCCTAGGTGAGGAATCCGATTCAGTTCACATTTCAAGCCGAATCTATCAAATGCGCACTTTCTGAAACAATATAAGAACTGAAACACAGCCACTTAACACAAACTTTTTCCAGTGAGGGATGGGAGAAAAAAACACGTAAGGCTCAGACACTTCCTTCCAATCCCTCTAAAGCTTCCTTCAGCCAAAAAGCATTATTTCCAGCATTATTTGCCAACCAAACAAAAGTGCATATGGTAGGGGGATGTGTGCATAAAAATGAATATATGAGTGAATGTAACATACAAAAATGCATTAGATGAGGAGAAATTGCTTGCAAAAAGAGAGGGACTCATCTCCCTTTTTTGCTTATATAAAGAAGTGTCATGTATACAGGACCATGCAGAGAGAGGCCATTGCCATCTCTTATTGTCAAATGCTGTAGATGTCTTCAATTGCATGAGCATTTGTCTCTACCTCTTACTTTACTGCAAGTAGAAGGGGGATCACCACAACCAGGGCCAGCACCAGGCATGACTGGGCCCTTGGGCACCAGCTTGCTCCAGGCCCACAGTGCCTTAGCCCAACACACACTCCATACAGCCGACGTGGGGCTAAATAGCCCTCCTGTGTGCCCCACCTACCTCTCATGTCATGTGAACGATGTGTATGCATAGTGTTCATGCCTGCCATCAACGAAGACCAGCACCTTAAGGAAGCCCCCACCACCATCTTGGGTGATGGCAGAGGCATGAGAGCATAGCGCACATGGCATTCACACTGATGGGAGAGGTAGGTGGGACATGTGGATGGGCTTATTGAAGCCTGCGCTGTCTGTATTGGGGGTGTGCCTGGGAGCTCCCTTTCTTCAATCCATGGCAGGATCGGGTTGCAGGATCCGAAGCTGCCACAGATCACAGAATGGGAGCGCTACCCTCCCACCCTAAGGAGGGGCCCTCGGCCAGGGCCCAACTTGGCCACCCTCTGGCCCTGGCCCTGATCACAATGCTCAGAAGGAGTGAAACACAGCAGACTAAGCTTGGGGATCCTTTGGCTTTTCACCTGTGAAACAGTTTCCCCCAAATACCCCACTGACATAATGAATAGCAGAAAGGAAAAGAATCTTCCAATGCACATTTAAGAATTGTTGTGATATCAGTAGCCAATACACCAGGGATAGGGGACCTGAGGGTGGTCCTCTAGGATCCCCTGGGGTGGACTAGATGGTACTGAACCACAACTCCCATCATCCCTGATGACTGGCCATGCTGGCGAAGGCTGATGAGAGTTGGAGTCCAACAACATCCAGAGGACCACAAGTTCTTTACTCCTGAGTAGGCAAATCCTTTCCTTTTTTTCCATGCATGAATATTCTGAACAAAGCTCACAGGAAGAGGCTGTCTGGACACACCAAAGAAGGCCTTTCAGCCATCACAGAGCCAGCTGTATGCATGATATGGTGCAGTAAGCAATTACTAAGAGGATTAAAACTAAGGTGCAATGTTCAGCAGCGTGCATTTTCTTATACAATGATTCATTTTCAGAAATGATAAAAAACAATGCTGACATCTTTGCTTACTGCATGTAAAGAGACTGAGAACACAATGCAAACCCCTTGTTGTTGTTTAAAGAAAGGATCTTAAAACACCCTTCTTTGAATGTGTGATTTCCACTATCAAAAAAGGAGGGATTTTAAATGTTCTAAATGAAGATGCAAAAAAAATGAATAATTTTTTTTTTAAAATCTGACAATATAGGGGAATAGCAGCTTTAACAAATTAATTTGCCCGTATAAGGAACACATTTTCCCATCCAGAGACTTATTAGAAAGATAACACGTAGCTTACAAGAAAGGCTGCTGTTATGCTAATTTCCATTATTATACATGGATAATATTGAGGATGATGAGACAAAGTGCCTTTAAACCAAAGTTTATCACATTTTCCCCCTCATTTGCTACACGTTTATTGTAGTGAAATATGCTCATTTTAGCAGTGGGAAATCACCCTAAACAGACAGCAGAACAGCAGAAAGCTGTCATGATGTTGCGCTCAATTTCCGAATATTATGCTCCAGAAGTAAAGCCGTTAGACATGTTGGTTTATGTATTCAAACTCCCTCCAAATTTGATTGAAAACGGGCCTCTGATGGATATTTGCAGTGGTTATGCTGCATTAGACGCGATTTATCCATTGCCTCTCATTGTGGCTATTGATTGATTTTTAAATTAGATGAAGGCAATCAGTAAATACCACCCAATCAAGTCCTAAAAACATACAGGAGATTAGACAATTTAGGGTAATCAATGAAAATATTCCGTGATTTGCTACCACTCGATCCCTGCCATAAATTACGACCATAACTCGCAACTTACGAAACCATAAAACAAGGGGAATGTGACAAGAAAAACTATAAGAAATGAATTAAGGAGATGAAGAGGAACCACTCGCGTTGTTGGCTAATGAGACAAAATTACACTTTATACATATCTTGCATTTCTGGCTTGTCAAGAGTAATGTACTATAGGGGGCCGTAGCAATTCACCCTTTTGAGGGAGGGAAGAGGAGGAGATGGGGAAGGAGGAAACAGAAAAGTGGTCCTCTTCAGCAGCGGTGCAGTTATATAATGATAGATTCTGGACTTCAAAGTTGTATGGGTGGCCTCATCTTTAGATGGTGATGTGCATTATTCACACTTCAAAATGTGGTCAGCAAGCCCTTCTGTGCTTGCCCCCCTCCCCTTGCTTGTTCTGCTGAGTGGGGCCCTGGGCTATTGCCCTAAAGCCCTGCCATACTGGTGTCACCACTCTTGGAAGCACGTACAGTTGTATTCATCTATGTTCTACTCAGAGTAGACCTACTGAAATTAATGGGCCTACGTTAAACCTGTCCATTCATTTCAGCAGTCTACTCTGAATAGAACTAACATTGCCTACAACCCACTGGAACTGCTTTGCTAAATCAAACCAAAGGTCCAACTTGCTTAGCACTCTTGTTGCAACAGGGCATAAAGAGAACAGCCTTGCCCTCTCATTTCCCCCCAGCATCTGCTATTCAGTGGGAGACTGCCCCTTGGCAGGAAGGCTGATACAAAGCACATGAAAACCTGAAGCTGTGGTGATGGCCCATGCACACTATAGTCCATCAGACCCAATATTTTGATGTCAAACCCTGAAAGAGTGGGAAGATGGAGAGCGGGGTACAGGTTTTGGTAAGGGTGTTGCTAATATGGCTGAAATGAACAAAGAAGACAGGGAGGAGATGCTTCTAGAAACATCTGGGTTTGTCAATGGAAAGTCTGAGGAAGGCCCAGAAGTTTTCCCCTTTTTGCCTGAGCCCGTTCAGGCAGAGTCTCCGGTGGCATCCAACCCAGATCTAGCAGTGAAAATAAACAATGACAACCAGCAGCAACAAAGCAAAGGCACTCCGTCTGAGCTGGAGTTTATGCTATCACCAAGGTCAGGAAGATTACAGAAGAGAAAACTGCAGAAAATGTTTTCTGTGCCTCATAAAAGCCAGCGCCTTGTAGCTAAAATGAGAAAGACCTAGAATTGTTCTGCAAAAGCATGTCCTCACCCATCTTTGTTATAAAAGCTTTAATGATAGTTTTGCTTCATTGTGTCAATGTCTACGCACTGTCACCTCCAACATGCCTAGTTACAAGATAAGCTGAGTCTGTGTTACAGCATTTTTATGTGATACAACATGCCTGAATAAAGCTGCATGCAGAAAATCCAATCTTCTAGTCCTGAGTCTGCTTATCTGGTCAGGAGCCAGGACAGTCTACGCCAGTATTCTTCAACCTTGAGTCCCCAGATATACTTGCACTACAATTCCCATCACCCCCATGCAGCTTAGCTAATGGTCAGGGATGATGGGAATTGTAGTCCAGCAACATATGGAGACCCATAGTTATTGGCTGACTGGTTGCAATGTTCCGGGGATTCAGGTTGAGGCCTCACCAGGTGTCCTCTTTTAGAGAGGACAGTCTTCTGTTTAAAGAAGTCCTCTGCATGATGTAGAGATGTTGGAGAATTCTGACAAAAACAGAAACAGGAGTGGAAATTCCCAATGTTCACTTATACATCCCATAACTGCAAATCAATCCAGCAAATACAATCAATATTCACTGTTGTTGCTGCTTTCAGTCTGCAAACAATACGTAATATATTACTTTTCCCTCCTTCTGCATTGTATTCCCTTTGCATTGAAATGGGGTGGATAACATCATAACTTACACAACTTATATATTTAATTGCATAGTTTATGCAAGTTACATATTTTTGACAGCAAAACAAGTACTGTAACATCATTTTTGGCAAAAGATGAACTGCAGTGGAATGGAAACAGTGTTGCATGCAATGAATACAGTAAAATGATGCTTTCTCAATAGTGTTATATCAGATTGCTGATAGCTCATTCACGTTTTTTTAAATAATAGAATCTATAGCCTACCTTATAGTCAAATGACCTCAAAGCATGTTAACAAGAAAAAATGCAAAAGTAAAAAAGCAAAGCAAAAGAAGACCATAAAAGCAGCAAACAAAACAATAAATATGGCCAGGAAAAAAAACAAATAAAGCAGTAGATAGGCAGCAGAATGTCAGTGCAAAGGATCTCAGATATTACAAGTGGGACCTGCAACAAAATGTTGTAGCGTGAGGTGCTTCTGTTCAGGATTCCAGTAAATCAGCCATGTCCTCTTCCACAATACTCCATTCTATTTCCCCTCCTACCCAGTTTTACACACACACCCCAAGCAGGATCCGAATCCCCACACAGCCATGAAGCTTGCTGGGTGACCTTGGGCCAGTCACTGCCTCTCAGCCTCAGAGGAAGGTAATGGTAAACCCCCTCTGAATACCGCTTACCATGAAAACCCTATTCATAGGGTCGCCATAAGTCGGAATCGACTTGAAGGCAGGACAACCAAAAACATCCCTTCCTTAGAATTTTCCCACCAATTTTTTTTTTTTTTGTACTTCTGAAAAACCCAGGGCTCTGTTGAGCCTGCTAATATCTCCCTCTTGTGTGTCGGTGGTGGCATTTTGGCTTCATAAGCATCGGCACTCAGGTCTGAACATCAGAAATAGGGAAAAGGACTAGCAGCCATGAAAGGCATGTGAAAACAGAATGACCTTTGCCTGGCATCTAAAGGATAATAAAGAAAGCAGCAGGCGCATGTGTCTCCACCTGCCTAATCTCTGAAGACAGAGGAACCCAGATGAGAGCCTGCAAGGAACATCTCAGTCGGTGGGCAGGTTCACGTGGAAGAATGCAAGGGTATAAGCCATTACTTAATGGTGCAGTCATCAAGTGATGGACATGTATGTGTGAACCAGCTTCAAAAGCCAACATGGCAGTGGAGACTGGTCTATTAGGGTGAATGTGGTGCTGCCCTACCACCATCAGTCTGCCTTCAGCCAGCTTCTGCCTGTCTGCCTTCTTACTTACAACCAGCTCAGGGGGTGGCCCTGGCTGTCAGCTTCCTCCTCATCTGCCTCAGTTTTGCCCTTGCAAAACTCAGCAGGAAGATGGAGCCAACACTAGAATTAGCTGGCTCTTCCTATGATTAGTTCTGGCTCCCTCTACTGTTGGCCTCCCGGTCTTCTGCCCTACCAGTCCCCGTGGGAGCCAGCCACGACTGTTATACAGGATCTGCTACTGAAGCACTCCGCTTCACACTTACTGTATTATGGAAACAACCCTTAGAATTTAAACCTACTGATGGAAGAATCAGAAATCCCTATAAAAGACTCCACCTAAGGAAAATGTGATGAAGCTGCTTTGGTAGTAATAAATCCAGGTAGGAGATAATTTCTGACTTTTATCAAAAGAAAGAACATCCTTAGATTTTCCTGACATCACAGAAGGCTACCAGCTCATCCAGAGGAAGTTTTAGAATAATTGCCCGGGAGGTAACTAGAAGGAGTATGTTTTACTTTATCATGGTATATAAATAAAGAGGGCAGGCCAATTAATCATATAACTTACTAAAAGTGCTTTTTATTTTGCCATTTAGTATGCCAAAAAGATCATTTTCTTTAATGTATATCCCGAGTACCCACATGATTTAATCCATCATGTTCTGTATTATGAAATTACTTTGTTTCTCTTCCCATTGCAGCTGAAGATCATTAACCCGTGCTATTATCTAAGTCGTACATCATCCCAGGGTATTACCTCATGTGGGGGTGGAGGGGAGGGTGGAAAACTACTCTCCTCCGCTACACACTCTGACTAAGAAATCATTTTTCCTGGATGGTGCCGACAGCCAGAGCTGTTTTTCTTACAAAGCAGATGGCTTCGCCCGCTTGGAGTAACAGCCTTACCTTCACGGTCACTAGAGTTCTAAGTGCAGCTTGCCACTCTCTTGGTCCACTCTTGCTTTTAATGTTTAAATTTGATCTTCTGATGCTGCCCTTACAGTATGGAGGGAACATGCATCAGGAGAAGCCACCTGGTTCAAAGCTCGTGCCAAAGGTTTGCATGCAATGCTCACTTGTCTTGAGCCTTCTATGTGCAATTGCACAGAGCTCTATGCAGGCTTCCCCTTTCCTCTTTTTTTGGGAGCGTGAGGGACTGTAATGTAATTGCTGGTGGAATCCAAAGTGAAGGAGCTGTCTTCTGCCAAATCAGACTAATGGCCCATCTAACCCTACACTGTCGACCCCGACTGGCAGCAGCTCTCCAAGGTCACCAGCAGAGGCTTAACCCAGTGATTTTCAAATGGCACTCCAAGGAATTCAGGGGTTCCTCAGGGGCTTCTCAGGGGTCCCTTAATCAAAGGGACAGGGCCATAGCTCAGCGATGGAGCATATGATTTGCACACGGAAGCTCCTTCCTTCAATCCCTGGCACCATCTCCAGGTCGGTCTGGGAAAGACCCCTGTCTGGAGACCTGCTACCAGACAGTGTAGAAAATACCAGCCTGAGTGGATCAATGGTCTGACTCAGTATTAGGCAGTTTCTTACATTCTGCAGATTGGAGGTTTATTTATAGCCTGGTCTTTGCCATCCACTGAAAGATATCCAGAAAAAGAGCCAAACATGGTTTCCCAAGGGAGCACATTCTTAGCTTTGGTACCACAACAGAGAAGGCCCTGACACTTGTGTTTAATGGAGCTCTACTACCGCAGCCAGGCAAGCCTACAAAAGCTCACTAACGGGGGCAGGGGGGGGACTAGAGGGCATTTTGTTCAGGGTTCCTTCAAATTTGATGCCTGCCCTGACTAGCAGCACAAGAAAAATGAATGTAACATAGCACACTCCCAGAATCCTCTGCTATGTGCAGTGATTCTGTAGCAATTAAGGATGGGATAGGTTGGTTGGATTTTTTTTAGCAGACAAATGGACATCAGATGGGATCCTTGAAGAAAGACAATTTGAAAGCTGTTGATCTAGTCAGAACTGGCACAAGACATTATGATGCCTGAGACACAGCACCAAATTGTGCCCTCAAGTCAAGGGCCAGAATATCCAAGGCTGGTCCGGTTAATTTGGTATCTGAAGCAGAAAATCCCACCAGCATCTCTCCCATTCCCTGGCAACAGGGATGGGCAAATCTGTCGATTTCTGTTCTCTTCGTTTCTCATTTTCCCAATCTTAAATTCAGTTCTCTACATTTCTACACTGTTTTGCATGATTTTAAGTCCTCAAGAAAATTCATCAGCATGTTAGTGTCAATTTCTCCTACTATGCACATTTTTATATGCACTTTTGCCTGCTATACATGTTTTTGCAAAGTAGTTTTCCCTGGAACAATGCATATATGCTTGCAAGCAATTCCTCGTAATGGAGTTTTTGTAATGCTATTTTCACCTATACATGCATTTCACGGACGCTTTACCCTGATCTATGCATTTGTGTGCACATGGCTTGGCTGGAGAACTACATTGCAAGATTTGGAGAAGTGTGAGTTTTGGAGGGTAGCTGTGTTTCAGTTCACATATTTGTTTTAGAAAATATGGATTTGGTAAGTTCACCTTTAAAGGCAAACTGAACTGAAGTTCTCCCCAGTCCCTACCTGGCACTAAACCAAATATAACAATAATAAATGAAATAACTGAGAATTTGCTGCCCTTTCATGACACCCCAAATCAGCTAATGAGGTTACTGCCTCACGGTGCAGTCCAACTCGCCTTTCCACCGGGCTGGGGTGAGTTGGATGCTGTGGATTCTTGGCTGCACTGGCAGGCTCCTGGTTGTGCCAGCCTCTGCAGTGGCTGAGCTGTGGCGCCGCCAGGAGACTTCCGGCACCACCGGGAGTCCGCTGGGGACAGCCAACCCAGCAGCTGGCTGGCAGGTAGAATCCCCCCAAAACAGGGTGTTCCCAGGGTGTGGTGGGGGAGGAGCCATGGGGGAGACTCGCATGAGATCCTCCTTGTGTTCAGAGCCCTCCCCCAGATCCTACTTCACCTTGAAACTCCACTAGCAGTAAAACAATTTCCATTATGACCTACTGGGAGCACTTACCCCCCAGGAGGCCAGTTCATGGGAGCTCTCACTGGCAGACATCACCAGGCATGCCTCCTCATTTGAACTCTCCGCAGCAGCCTGAGACTCTGAACTCCTTCATCCTCCACAGGCTGGGAAGGGGCAGCCCCTGGGTCTTCCACCTCATCCGTTCCAGACATGTCTGGGGGCAGTGGGTGGCTTCATCAAGAGAGCTCTGCTGCATAGTCTCATCTCCCCCCCCGTTCCACTCCAAGTCCTCTTCCTCAGGTGCCTCCCATTCCTGGCCTGAATCAGGCTGCTTTCACACTGCACTTTATTCCATTATTCTGACAATTTCTCACCTGGTAATTTGTGCATTATATTTGATCTTTCACACGACATACAAGCTAGTTCCGGAAATTTTGTGGAATATAGTGCAAATTCGGCACTAATTTTCATGACAAATAGTACTTGAAATGATCCATTTGCAAGCTTGGGAACCAGGAAAATTGTGGGGAGGGGGTTGCTAGCTGCAGCCACTCATGTGACAGGCATCCCAGCATGCAGTACCCTCCCGCCTTTTAGGGGGGTTTTTTGCCTGATGAAAATTGTACCGGTATTCCAGCTTAGGTGCAGGTAGCAGCAGCATTTCCTACACACACCCTTGTGTCTATACAACTCGACAACAAAAAAGGTCAGATACTAAAGGGAGAGGGGTTGGATGGTGACAGGATAAGATCTTAGACCTCCTACACAGTAGAGAACTACAGTGCGCATGAATATAATGGGTGAGGCACGAAAACAAGAGGTTGTTCATTGTAGCCGTATGAAAGGCATTTGTGCAAAATGCCAATATATCGGCTGAAAAGGTTACGGTTCTTTTATGCAACAGGTACTGCAGCATGAAAGGAATTTCAGAAATCAGGACCATTTTTAATCCATTAAATTAATGCAATAAGCCCCATGTCTGAAATCAGCTTCAGAAGGCTCAAAGAAAACCATTCATGGTCCACTACGTAACTTAATTTTCAGGAATCCAAAATCGCAGCTCATGAACACATTTCAGCCAAGCAAAAAAACTTGGGATGGGCATGGATGTCATGGGGAGACTATTATTCTGCTCTTAAATTATCTTGAGATACAACAAAGACTTCAGCAAATGTGGAAATTGGCAGAATGAAACATGCTAGACCCTTTTAAGTTCCCATGGATGCGTGAAAGAACTGGGTGCTGAGGATGCTCTAGAATAAGTGTTTTCACATTGGCAAATATAGCAGTAAGACAGAAAATGCCAAATTTCCAAACAAAATCTCAAATCCCATCAAAATTATGGCTTATTGCAGAGTTAACAACATTAACTGGACTCAGTGATGGGCTGGATGGTTCCCAAGTTCAAATAATTGGTCAATCGCCTGCTTTGGATGGGGTCCTACGCCCTCCAAAAGAGCAGGTTCGTAGTCTGGAGGTGCTCCTGGATCCATCTTTGTTGCTAGCAGCCCAGGTGACCTCAGTGGCTAGCAGTGCTTTTTATCAGCTTTGGCTGGTAAGACAGCTGGAGCTGTTTCTGGATTGGGATAGTCTGACCACTGTTGTCCATGCACTGGTTACCTCCAGGCTGGATTACTGTAATGCACTCTATGTGGGGCTGCCCTTGAGGTTCGTCTAGCAGTTGGAGCTAGTGCAAAATGCAGTGGCGAGACATGTATCATCAACATGTTGCACTGCTGCTGAAAGAACGGAACTGGCTGCCCATTAGCTACTGGGCCAAGTCCAAGGCTCTAGTTTTGTTGTACAAAGCCCTATGCAGCTTGGTACCAGGATACCAGAAAGATTGTCTTACCCCATATATACCCAGCCGGTCACTGCACTCTGCAGGTGAGGGCCTTCTGCAGATACCATCTTATAGGAGGTCCATTCCACACTACATAGGAAGCAGACCTTTAGTGTTGTGGCACCTACCCTTTGGAATTACCCTCCCCTTAAATATTAGACAGGTGTCATCTCTGTTGTCTTTTCTGCACCTACTGAAGACCTTCCTCTTTCAACAAGCCTTTTAATTAGAGACCTCATCCCAGTCTGCATCTGTGTCAGAATTGCTTTTTAGATGTTTTAAAGTCGTTTTTTAAACATGTTTTTATGATGTTTTGTTTTAGTATGTTTTATTTTTTTGTTTGTTTTTAAGATGTTTTAAAGTGTTGTCACCCTGGGCTCCTTCTGGGAGGAAAAGTGGGATATAAATTTAAATAATAAATGAATAATTTTATGAGAATTAGAAGACCCAAGAAAATCACAGTCTTCGGGGGGGGCAACAAAGGGAATTTAAGTAACAGCTTCAGAGCTAAGTAGGCATTACATATTAATTTTTTGGAACTGAAATAGGTTTTCACTAAAGACTTTTTTGCACTTATGCAATCTTTTGAGTCCCCCAAAGAATGCTGATGCCTCCCATTTATTGCTCAATGGGCCCGTTTTGGCTGCAGTCCTGTTGGCACTCAAGTTCATTATCAGAGGGAATTATCCTTCTTACCCTGTGGGTAGAAATTGCATGCGTGCTTGTATATTCGTATAGCACAATACTGTGATTATGCAATGTGTATGGTCACTATGTAACTTAATTTTCAGTAATAATAACAATTAAAAATGGAGTGCTCAGAGTGATGATCTGATGTCCTCCTCTCCTCCTCCTCCTCCTCTCTCTCCATCTCCGAAATGGTGCTTGGTAATTACATTGATACTCAGGCACATAACTGATCAGTGGTGCAAACATCCATGAAAACCTGGACAAAGCCTGCCAAAGCTCCGATCATCACGATCCTCCTCCGCCAGTGGTTAATGAACATCAGAAAATTACATGCACTTATTAGAAGCAATTTTTACAGCACTGAAGCATCATCATGCTTTGTGGTCTGCAATTTACAATTTGCATTTTAGTATCCTTTGATGGCTTTGCATTTCCGTCTTTGGCCTTCATGAAAACGTCTGGGTTAGTTTTGCCTTATTTGCCTTGATTTGTTTCCTGATAACTGGCAGCGTAACTATACATGAGTTGACCTGGCTGTTCTATTAAACTCTCTCTCTCTCTCTCTCTCTCTCTCTCTCTCTCTCTCTCTCTCTCTCTGTGTGTGTGTGTGTGTGTGTCTGTGTGTCTGTGTGTTTCAGCTCATTTTCTCAATGGAGATTGTTTGCTTCCTTCGCACAGGTCCACCCCTGCCATGAAAGAATCGCAAGCAGCAGCCTCTGGCCGTTAATTCTGACTGCCATTAAAGGGCAGCAGATTGCAAGTTATTTTATTTAATTTAATGCACTGAGGTTACCCTTTCAGTGCTGGCAGAAGCAGTCAAGTGGCGATGAATGAGGTGGGGAATAATTTGCCAGTGGATGTTTGCAGTGCACATCATCTCTAGCCGCCTTCAAGAATGATGTACCGTGGTTGCCCTTGCTTCCTTAGGGAAGGATTGAAAATGGAATGCTATACCCGAAGTCACTGCTGAAGAATGTTAACGAAAATGTCAAGAGTGTTAAAGAAAAGAGCTACCATTCCCCATGTGGTTTAACAGTCAATCCCTCTTCCCACGGAACTCTGGGAATGGTAGCTCTGCGAGGGGAATAGAGGGTCTCCTAATAACTCTCAGCGCCCTCCACAAACTACAGTTCCCAGGATTCTTTGGAGGAAGCCATGACTGTCTAAAGTGACATGATACTGCTTTAGTTGTATATGCAGATGGGGCTATAATAACATAGGAAGCTTCCATACAAGGTCAGACTCTTGATTCTATCTAGTCCAGCTTTGTTTGCGTGGACAGGCAGTTGCACTCCAAGGTCTTGGGCAGGGATTTTTCACATCACCTGCGACTTATTTTCATGAATATATGCATTTTTATGCATACTTTATCCTAGGACAGAACTTTTTTCTCTTTTTTTGGTACGCTTTACTTGGCTAAAGAATTATATCGCAAAATTCAGAGAAATGCGAATTTCAAAGGATAGCCATGTTTCAGGTTGTGTATTGTTTCGGAAAGCGCAAATGGTGTGGGTTTGCCTTTAAAAGCAAACTTAATTGAATGTTTTCTCCATCTCTAGTTCCAGATGAGCCGACAGATGTCCCACGTCATCCTTTCATGCAACCCAGTAAAAAGGCTGGTGATGGAAGCAGCTTTGCAAGTGGAGGGGGGGGGGAAAGTTCCCAGCCATACTAACAGAGATGGCTCCTTCCTAACAGACCCTCTCGGGTGTTAAAATCAGCAGAGGGGCCCCTCATGGTAGATCTGCCACCCTCAGTAGCTTGGGAAGGGGCGACTTGTATAGGCAGCCCCTGAGTTGTGGAACTCCCTCCCCACAGAGGTGTGCTTCATTGTACAGTTTTCAGTGAATGCTAAAGACCTCTTCCCTCCCCCCCAGCCTTTGACATCTGAGACGTATATTTTAGGACCCACCCTTTTTGTGTGATTTTAAATTGTTTTTAAGATTGTATTTTAAATTGTTGTAACCCATCCTGGGATCTCAGAGTGATGGGCAGGTTTATTATTGTTGTTGTTGTTGATATTGTTGTTATTGTTATTATTTTATTATTAATAATAATAAAATAATAATAACAGAAGCAGAATAATTTTATATAAGTAAGCAATGAAAACAATTAGTACTCAACACAACAGTGAGTGCAGAACTCAAAGATCACTCACAGGGGCATAAGAGAATGTTTAAGAGCTCAGATTAAGATATTCACGGTTTGTATTTCTATGCTGGCAAAATTCTAGTGAATGGCAGGTCTGAACAGAGAAGTGGAGTTAGAGCTCTTAAAACAGCCAAAGAAAAGATAATAGATTTGGCTGGGATCCAAACTCCGTCATCGCAATGAACACCAAGGACAATGTTTAGTTATAGTTTAATAATCCAAAGGACAACCGGTTCCCTAAACAAACCAGAGAGCATAACATAAAACAGTGATATTAAGCAAACCCCAGGCCAAAGGTCACAATTGACACTCACTATCCATTTTTGAAATTAATGGGATTTTTAAAAGCAGTGACTCAGTATTTAAGCCTTTGAGCTTTGTAATGCAAATACGACAGTAAATCAACCCAAATATGATCTGAAAGTAGATTTCAGTTTTTCTTCTTTCAAGGAATCCTTTGAACATCGAGTTGTCTGCTGTGGGACCCTTCCCAAGTCCCCTCCAGCTCAACTGGAAGATCAATTGGGTAGGCCCAGATCCACAGCATACCATTTGCAGGCAGCCGCTGGGGTCCCATTGCCTTGGCAGGGTCCAACAGTGAGCATCAATCCCATTGGGAACCTGGGAGTCACCGTTTTGATTTCTCCCAATGCCCTCTTGCAGAGTCATTTCAGGGCATTCTGGGAAAGGTATATGGTGGCTCACAGTCCTACTGCTGCTATCCACAACTGCTGCCAAATCATCACACAGGGGAACTCATCAACATACCAACAGGCCCTTTAAGGACATAAGAACTTAAGAAGAGCTTGCTGGATCAGGCCAATGGCCCATCCCATCTAGCATCCTGTTTTCACAGTGGCCAACCAGATGCCTATGGGAAGCTTGCAAGAAGGACATGAGCACAACAGCACTCTCCACTCCTGCAGTTTCCAGCAACTGGTAGACCCATGAACTTGTCTAATTCCCTTTTAACCCCATGATCCCTGATCGACACTCGGGGGTGAACCAGGAGCCAGGAGCCATGTAACAAGCCAGAAGCCAGGGGAACAGTTGAGGAACAGGCAAGAAGTCAGAACTGAAGAGTAGACTTGATATCAAAGGAAGAACCGGGAAGCAGAGACAAAAAAACAACCCAGAACTCAGGACCAATGAATAGCCAAAGATGCAGAAACACAACAGCAGTGGACGCTGGTGCCCATTGGAACAGGTAGGGTGGAAGGCATGAAGGTCAACAGTAGGCAGAGCTAGAGCCAATGACAGAGCCAACTCTGTGAACAGGGGGAAGAGCCATAGCTCAGTGGTAGAGCATCTGCTTTGCATGCAGAAGGTCCCAAGTTCAATCCCCCACATCTCTGGGTAGGGCTGGGAAAGACTCCTGCCTGAAACCCTAGGGAGCCCTGCCAGTCAGTGTAGACAGTACTGAGTTAGATGGACCCACAGCTCTGACTCAGTATAAGGCAGCTTCCTGTGTTCCAGCTGTTCCGATTTTGCCCCCATCCTCCTCCTTTCTAGGTTCTACAAAAGGAAGATCGAGGAGGAGGCTCACAGACAGCGCCACCCACTAGACTGGTTGTAAATAAGGAGGTAGGCAGGTGGAGGGTGGCTGAGGGCAGACTGAACTTGGTGGGGCAGTGTCCCACTTGCCCTTCCTGCCTAGATGGATCCAGTGGCAACCCTGGGCAGGAGAAGTCAGTCTGGAAGATTCTTCACAAAGAAGGCTGCAGTTCAATGATTCACCACATGGGGCAGCCACTCAGAGATCCCACCAGATCCTAACAATCAATGTCTGTTAGCCCTAATGGCTATTTGGAACCTCCATGTACAGAGGCAAGACGCCACTAGATCAGGGGTGAGGCAGTCAAATGTGGCCCTCCAGGCCTCAGGGGCCAAATGTGGCCTTCCAGGCCTCTCTATCCAATGCTCCGGATTCTCCCCAGGCTACACCTCCTTATCAGCCCTGCTCTATGCCCTCCTTGCATACTTTGTCCTGTCAGGAATGTTTCCTTAAACTGTGATAATGCCTCTTCCTTGCATGGATGGAGGTGTGTAGCCTGCTTTTGGGCCTCCTATAGGCATCTGGTTGGCCACTGTGAGAACAGGATGCTGGACTAGATAGGTCATTGTCCTGAGCCAGCAGAGGTCGTTTTAATGTTCTAATGTATTTGTGTGAGTAGAAATCTGACTTTGCATGACTAGAATGTTGCCTCCTCTACAAAAGTCACACGGATTGTTCCACCTACTTTTTCCTCTGTCCCCATGTCCTTTTTGCTTCAGGCTCACCCATCACAACCAAGTGACCTCTGGAAGGGCATGCCTCCCTTGGGAAGAAGACAGAGGGCTGAAAAAGCTGCCTCACCCTGGTGTGGATGGGCCTTGTGCTGTGATCCAGCAGGACTCTTCCTACATTCTTATGAGGGAAGGACCCAATCCAAATCCAGGAAAAAGTCCACCTGCAGAACTGCAAGGTGATTCCCACCCCATGACTTCCAGAATGTCATAACAAGGTATGAAATGAGGCATGTACAGCCCGTGGTGAGTTATTAATTAATCATAAGCAAAATAGGGCAGGAATCAAGGTCACAGCAAGACATGTTGCAAAAGTAAAACTTTGCCTACTTTGTGTATTTAATATTAACTTTGGTACATTTTCATGTGAATTCTGGGAAACTGGGCCTTTACATCTCTCTTCCATGTATTTATCTAATCTTTTTTTTAGTTTTCTGTGTAAGCAGCTATCACAGCATTGGAAGTGACTCTCATGAGAGGAAGAATTCCCCTCTGATTTGTTTTTAAAAAGCTATATCTAAAGCGAGCCCGCATACTTCAAAGCAAGCTTTTTGCTATCCCTATTTATGAGGGATGGATGAAACTATCCATTCTGGTTGCTCTCACTTGCCAGGTCTTCAGTTCCAGTCATGTAACAGGCAAAATATAATTCTGCCTATTATATGTATTTGTGCAAGCAATTGTCCCTAATATAACAAAATGATATTTGTGTGCACTTTCCCCTAATATAATGCATTTTGTATGTTATTTTCCTTTTTCATTGTTATTTGTGTGCACTTTCCCCTGAAATATGTTTTCTGTACACATTTTGTTTGGTTGCCAAAATGCATTGCAAAATTCAGAGAAGTGCAAATTTTGAAAGATAGCTGCACTTCGATTTGCATGTTAGCTTGGGAAGCACAAATTAGAGAGATTCGCTTTAAAAGGCAAACTCCATCCAAAGGGTTTATGCTAAAAAATTATATCCCATGCCTTTCTAAGCAAAAGCCAACCCAACAACAATTTAAAGTAAGCAATATTAACCCAAAACGGTTAAAACACGATAGCTCGATAGAAAACAGGAATAAAAACAGAAGCAATCAGGAAAAAAAAGATCACTTAAAAAAAATATGGCAGCTGCTCCATTTTCACTATTTTCAGAGCAAATGTGTTGTAGTGGTTAGGACAGATGTTGTGGGTTACAATTCCCATCATCCCTGAACATTGGCCATGCTGACTGCGGCTGATGAGAATTGTAGTCCAAAAGTCTGGAGGACGGCACATTAGCAAAGGCTGGGTTAGGATGTCAGAATGGGATTGAGGAGACCCAGATCCAGCCACGGAGCTCAAAAAGTGTTCTGGTTGGGCCACTCACTGTCTCACAACACAACGTAACTCACAGGGCTGTTGTGAGTATAAAAATTGAGGAAGAAGTGGGGGAACAGACTCATGTATGCTAAGCTGCCCTCATCTGCTTGGAAGAAGACAGGATCTAAATGGATGCTCCCTGCATGTTATTGAACTACAGCTCCCATAATCCCTGACTATTGGCCATTCTAGCTGGGACCAATGGGAGCTGGAGTCCAGCAATATCATGCTAGCTACCCCATAGCTAAATAAATATGAAAGATCTGCTGGCCTGAACTGAAGATTGGAAGGGAACTGAAATTGGACATTCTAGGGGATCCCAAAATGTGGTCCATTGGTGGACCCCACACTTCATTCAGGGGGTCCGCAGAATGTCTATGAAAATACAATTAAAAATCATACCGAATCTAGCACAGTGCATTACAATTGCTACAACCAGGGGGGGGGATAATCACATGGTCTCCCAAGACTCCCAGCAAGTTTCATGGTCCATGGGGAAAAAGTATGAGAACCAATGGCCTATTCCCACTTGTATCTTATCTGTTCCATTTAAAAACAAACAAACCAATATTCTCAAGAGTCTTTCTGTGCAGTTCTATATATTTTACTCAAAAGTAGGGATGGGCGAGAATTGCAGCTCAGTTCACATTTCAAGCTGAATCTATCAAATTCACATTTTCTGAAACAACATGAGAACCAAAACAGGCCCGGCCCCCAAGAGGTCTTCTGTATCTTTAAAAGTTGTGCAGAGGGGAGGGAGAATTCCACTTTGTGGTTTTTCCCATTACAATGTTGCAAGAACACCTGCACTCGGATGACTTTCTCCTCTCCTAAAGATATAGGATCAGTCTCAAGCCCTGAACCTGGCAACCCTAGTAAAGAGGCATGTCTTCAGTATATAGCAAAAGCTATAGAATGAAGACATTAGACACACCACTGTGGGCAGGAAATTTCAGGGTTTCAACAGAGAAAGCCCTCTCCCAGGCGTCCATTCCCCACACTTCTGAGAGTGACAACTACCAAGAGAGCCTCCTTTGCAGATCTTACCCAAGAAGGTCGGTAGGAACATAAGAAGTTGCCTTATACTGAGTCACACCATTGGTCCACCTAGCTCATTATTCTGTACGCCAGAGACCTTTGGCCCTCCAAATATTGCTGAACTACAATGCCCATTATCCCTGGCATTGGCCATACTTAACGGGTTGTTTGGGAGCTGTAGTTTAGCAACATCTGGAGGGTCAAAGATTCCCTACACCTGGTCTACACTGACTGGCAACAATTATTTAGGATTTCAGACAAGGGCCTTTCCCAGCCTTACCTAGAGATGCCAGAGATTGAATCTAGGACCTTCTACAAGCAAAGCAGATGTTCTACCACTGAGCTATGGCTGGACTAGTATTTCACTATAGCAGGAGTTGCATCAGACTATTTTGAAGAGTTATAATTCCAAGCTATAACATCTTTCTGGGTCATCTTCACCAAAACATGTTATGCTTCTTGTTTTGCAACCTCACTGGGTCATATCTAGCCAATCCTAACTTTAGCAAGCTATTTTAAGTTGCAAATAAATCTTCTAATGCCATTCCATGCATTCTAATTTCATTCATGCCTTACAGGAAATAATTTAAAGAGCTGGTCACCACTTCCAATTAAGTATGGAGAAAATAGATCATCCCCATAATTTATGTCTCCAAAAGGTTGGACTGGATTTGTAATTAATGTTTGCTCCTTTTAATGAAAGACTCCAAAGGTCTACAGTTCTGTCATTCATGGGGGTAATTTTTCAATTGATTCGTAAAATAATACTTGAAAAGTAAACGAACCTTTTTCGACACAGAAATGTCTTACTCAAGTGGAAACGGTGATTGGAACACTAACACAATACTATTCTAATACAGTGGAGACTGAAGTTTGACTCCACTAGAATTCACAACTCCTGTTAAAGGAAAAAGGCAAGAGGTAATTAAGCTTCTTTGATGTGCTTTTATTAAATTTAATTCTAGGGTGACTTGCAGCATATCTAAATAGCTTCAGAGTTAAATGTCTAAATGGCCCATTCTAGCTAGTGCAGAGCTTATGGAAGAGATGCTTGGGAAATTTAATTAATAAACAGTGCAATCCTTTGCCTGTTTACTCAAAAGTAGGTCCCCTTGTGTTCAATTGTGATTACTCCCAGGAAAGAGTGGATAGAACTGCAGCTTAAGATTTCTTTTCCACACTATGGATTTAGCACTTTTCACTATATATAATTTAATGGTGAATGTCTAAAATTTGACAAATGTTGGCATTTGCAGACGTTCATAATCGCTGATGAATTTTGTGACTGTTCACATTGACTAGTACCCCAATGAATTTTGTGACTGTTAGCATTCACTAGCACTCACATTCTTTTGAACAGACATTCAATGGTAAATGTTGGTTGTGACAAAAGCACATTTAGTTCTGTTAACTTATGTTCAGGTAGGTTAGGGTTAACAGAATGTTGAGTGTGATTGGCCAGAGCTTTTGCAAGGGAGGGGGGAGTAAGTGAGTGAAAGGTTTAAAAAGGGAAGGAGGTGACATGTGGGGAGTAGTTGGAGTTGGACAGGGCTAGGTTGATGACGTAGATATTGTGGGGTTTGGGTCTTATTGTGTATTGGGTTTAGCATGGCTAGGTAGGCAAGTTAGGTTTAGGACTGTATCAAATATAACATCTAAAATTTATATTGCATTCATAATAATAAACATTTCTCATAATACACTTTTGTTTGTCTTTATTACACTACCAAACAGGGTCCTAAACACTAATAACTACATATACACCCACAGGTCTAAGCCTTGTTCAACCCAATAGCCTCTTCCAGGGAGGAGGTGGGATTGCTGAGGCTTGTGGTGCAGTCAGTAACTGACCAAAGCTGAGGCAGGCGTCTTTGGAGTCACCTGTTTCAAGCATGAAGGAGCACGGAAAGATTGTAGGTCCAGGACCCAGGATGTGACACTGGTCATTTCACTTAAACGTTCACCACCAATCACCACACTATCTCTGAGATTTTTAGACACACAGACAACTCATCTGGGAGTTTCAGCATTCAGATGTGAATGTTGGCATTCACCACCTTCAGATACTCACTTGAGCAGATTATTCTTTTACTAAAACACTTCTTAATCCAGAGAAGCATGTTGATCAGACAGATGGTAATTTTTCCAAGCCATACAGTCTGTTTCAAAGGTAAACAGAGTTCTGAACCCCACATTCCCCCTCCCTCCAAATCCCCCACTGTGTCTTCATTTTGGATTTTGTACACAGATGTCATTCAAGAAGTACAAACTAATGTATTAATGTTCTGGGGGAAATTCCTGTGATGACCTTCTCCTTAGCCACTGTTTCATCCCCCCTTTAAAAAAATACATTGAATTTGTGGCATTACACCTTGGCACCCATTATCTTGATACTTTGCAAATTACATCCACTTATTCATCATTCTCTTTTAAAAATGTAAATGCACTGCCTTCAAGTCAATTCCGACTTATGGTGCCCCTATGAATAGGGTTTTCATGAGGCTGAGAGGCAGTGATTGGCCCAAGGTCACCCAGTGAGCTTCATGGCTATGTGGGGATTTGAACCCTAGTCTCCCAGGTTGTAGTCCAACTCCCAGAAGCTTAATCAGACTGTTCCATAGTCTGTCTACTGCTTGAGCAGTCTCAAGATCCCCAAGTCTAATTTATTTGTTTTACCAGCTGGGTCAAATTTGCACTGGGTCATTGGACAAATTCAGTGCAAGAAGTGGGGGGGGGACTGATTTAGTTCACATCTGAAGGCAAATCTATAAACTGGCACTTTCCAAAACAATATGAGAAGCAACACAGCCAAAATTCGCAGTTAATCAAATTTTGCGATGCAGTTGACCAACCAACAAATGTTTACAAAAATGCACATATTGGGGGAAAGTGTGCATAAAAATGAATATATATTAATGAAAATAACATACAAACATGCATAATATGGGGAAATTGTTTGCAAAAATGTGTGCATTGCTCAACACTGCAAAAAAAACTATTAGAAGAAATTGATACTAAAATGCTGACAAATTCTTATGAGGTTTTTGTTTTAAAAAAATGCAAATTGCTGCAGGAATGTGGAGAACTGAATTTAAGATTGGAAAAATGAGGAACTGATGGATCCTTCCATCCTTATTCAGTACTTATCAAGGAGGGGGAAATGAAAAGGCATGCCCACAGTTCTAGGAGGTGGGCATGCACATGTTCTGAAAGTACTCAAAGCTCTACCTTGGAAAGAATTCCTAGAGCAAAGGTGGGGAGCCTTTTTCAGTCCAAGGGCTGCATTCGCTTGTGGAAAACCTTCTGGTGGCCACATGTCATGGTGGGTAGAGCAATGGGTGTGGCTTTTACCTTTGTACCATAGGCTACAGTCCACCCATGCAAACATCTTTCTATCCAGGGAACCAAGAGGCATTATTATAATTCAATGACACATTCCATCTAGGCAAAAAAAAAAAATGAAGGAGAGTGTGAAGCAGAACGAGTGAGGGGTATACCCTTTGGAGAGGGTGTGTGGCCTGGACTGGAGATGTGGCCTGGACTGGAACACACAGGCGAGATAGAGAGGCTTGGAGGCTCTCAGGATTTTGAATCCTGGGACTAAGATTCTGAAACCCTGGGCTAGAGCCCTCCACAGCTCAGGCAAGGGGAGGTCTAGAATGGTCCTCCAGATGTTGCTGAACGACAACTCCCATTATCCCCATCCATTGGCCATGCTTTCTGAGGCTGATAGGAGATGTACTTCTGGAGGGCCAAAGTTTCTCCATGCCTGATTTACTACAAGGCATCTGGTGTTTCAAACAGATTGAAAATGTTGCCATCTTCTTGGCGTGCCCGAATCCTCTGCCCATGCAGCATGCTGCAATCGATTCTGGAGTCTGGGTGGAACAGAATGGATTCATTCCTCTCCCTGCCCAGATGTTCTGAAGTGTAAACTAATTGTTCTACTCACCCCTATTGTGTATCTTTTTTCCAGGTCTCTGGGGACTCATGCAAAGGTGGAAATTCATGAATCTCTTCCATAGGTAGCATCAAAGCAGTTGAGGCTGGATCATTAAGGCAAATGGGACACTGCCCCACCAGTCTCAGTTTGCTGTCAGCCAGCATCTCCTGCCTGCCTTCTTATTTACAACCAGTCCAGCAGGCAGCCTTGGCTATCAGCTTTCTCCTCCTCCTTGGTCTCCTGTAGAACTCAGCAGAGAGGAGGATATAGGTGAAACTAGGATGAGTTGGCTCCACCTGTGATTGGCTCTGGCTTTGCCTCTCATGAACTGTGGCTCCGCCTACTATTGGCTTCCATGCCTTCTATTCTACTACTTCCAAGAGGCATCAGCCACCACTCCACAAAAGGTTGCATATCATTTTCTGCTACACCTGCAGAGCTCCCTTAAAATATCTAAGGTGCTCTTTTTTTTGCACCCTAGCCCACAGTAGGAGATTGGGGCTTGTTCTGCACTGAAATGGCTAGTCCTATACAAATCTATGTCTGTGACTGTGACAGAGAGAGAGTACATAGCCATTGCCTTTGTCATATTTTATCTGAAGCTCCTTCTTAAATTGGACCGGCGTTCACAATTTTTTCTTGGGTTTGACATTGGAAATAGAGCTAATTTTTGTCTGACATAAAAATGATTTAATTCCCATCCTGGACAAGTAAGCAGCCTTTTCTTTTTGCCAAACATTCCGCATTTTCTTTCTGTGCTGCATTTAATTGGGAGGACACACATTTAAAACATGGCCATGTTTCATTAGTTAACATTGGGTGACAATTAATTTTTAGCCAAACCAAGAAAAAAACAATATGTTGTCTTGTAAAGGACATGCACCCTAGAGCAGCTTTCACCAACCTGGTGCCCTCCAGATGTTTGGACTACAACTCCCATCAGCCCCAGCTAGCATGGCCATTCTGGCTGGGGCTGATGGGAACTATAGTCCAAAACATCTGGAGGGCATCAGATTGACAAAGGAAGCCCTAAGGATGCTGCTAATTTGTACACCCCATTCAGTGGCATTCATGCAGTTTATAGCACTTGGCAGGAAAATCTGTAAAGCCCATGTGATTATTTTTTTCCCAAAATTATTCCAGGAAGAAAGGGGGAAATCAGACTAGGTTTAGGGAATTGCTACTAAATAATGTGCAGCAAGGGTAATTGCTGGCCTTTAACTAGGACTGTGTATGCTCCCCTGATCCTATCCAGGGTCTACCTCACACCATCACCCAACTATCCTGCCTTTTGACAGCCCCCTCTCAACACTTTGACATCTGATTAAAGAAATCTGAGCTAATTTCTCATATGAATTTTAATTAATCGATTAATAGCTTGTCATGCAAGCTATATCTGCTGAAATTCCATCTTTTAATGAGACCAAAGTCTGTTTAAAAGGCTCTGAAACATGAACTGTATGGTCAGGTTAATGGAATAACTGTGTGATCATATACAGGACCATTGAATTCAGTGGGACTTTCTCCCTGGGTGAGCATAGGATTGTTACTTGAATCTTTTGCAGCCTGGAAGGAGACATACTGGAGAGGAGGAGGGCACACCTTAAATAATGCCATGTCTTGCAACTCACACTAGGAACATCTTTAACAAAGCATCCCCAAAAGAAAGAAAACATAGAGATCATGTAAGGTCAGTGATTTACCAGCGAAAGGGACCATAAAATAGATCAGAAAATATCCATGTAAATAGATATCAGAAATAAGTCGCACTGGCTGCCCATTAGCTACCGGGTCATGTTCAAGGTTCTGGTTTTGGTGTACAAAGCCCTATGTACCTTGAGATCAGGATACCTGAAAGATCATCTTACTCTTTATATACCGAGTTGATCACTGCGCTCTGCAGGCGAGGGCCTCCTGCAGACACCGTCTTATCAGGAGATCCATTCTGCACAACATAGGAAGTGGACCTTTAGTGTTGTGGCACAACACTCTGGAATTCCTTCCCCTTAAATATTAGAGAAGTGCCAAATCTGTTATCCTTTCGGTGTCTACTGAAGACTTTCCTCTTTCACCAAGACGGTTAAGTAGAGACCTTACCCCAGTCTGTGTTGGAACTGCTTTTTAAGATGAAGATTTTTTTAAAAAAAGATGTTTTACAATATGTTTTGTTTTAATATGTTTTAAAGATGTTTTGTTTTAATGTATTTTAAAGTCTCTTTTTAAAACTTTAGAGTGTTTTTAGTAGTTTTCCTTTGCTCCCCTTGGCTCCTTCTGGGAGGTAGAACGGGTTATAAATTTAATAAACAACAACAACAAAGTCAGCACAATCCAATATATCTCTAGTCAGAAGTAAGTCCCACTTGCGTTCACTGGGACTTTGTCCCAGGTAGGGATATAAGTAGGCATCATTTTCCATTCCACTGCATTTTTTTCTTCTGCCAAAAACTACCTTACTGGTCTCACTGTCTGCTATGGCATAATTCCGGAACTTACATAATTAATTATTTAAATGACATTGTCCGCATGTGTCAGGCCCAGGATGTGACTCAGGAACCAGACCAACGGCTGTAGTTAACTCGTGTTTTATTAGGGTAATGTCCAAACAAAGACTGCGTTTTCTCATGAAGCAATACAGGGATACAGGTCCTGCGGCATTGGGAGAAAGTTGACAGAGCAAGGGACTTCTTCCCACCTGTTCTTTAAGAAGGGGCCAAACGGGCGCGCAATCTTTCGCTCCTCCTTAACTGCCCCTCAGGTACTGCCCGCCTTCCCCCCCTTCTCTCCTGTCTTTTCAGCTGTCTGCGTGTGCGCGGTGAGGGGGGAAGCATCACCCCCTCCTCTTCTGAAGTTTCCGATTCCAGGATGGGGGATAGGGGAGGGGCTGATGGTAAACTGCCTCCCCGCTTTTCGGCTATGAGCAGCCCTCCCTCTTCCCCTCTTGCTCTGAGCCTGAAAGAGGGGGAGGCGTGAGAATGTCCAGGGAGGGCTCAGGCTTCCTGTTGCTAAGCGACCTTATCACTGGCAGTTCCTCTGTTTCGTCTTCATTCCAAAGGGGGGAAGTTCCTCCCCCTTCCCTCTGCCATCCATCCGAATACTCTTCTCCCAACTCTCCGGGATCCAGCTCCCCGGGATTGGGACCCCAGCTCTGCCTTCCAACAGCATGTTATTTCACCCCATTCATTTCAATGCAAAGGAAACAATGCAAATAGCGGAGGGGACATAATTAATTATGTGTCATTTACGGACTGAAAGCAACGACAACAGCGAATATTGATTATATTCACTGGATTGATTTCCATTCCTGACATGGAATGAAAAAGCAAGTGCTGGTAATTTCCATTCCCATTTCCGTTTTTGTTAGAATTCTTCAACACCCCTACTCCCAGGTAAGTGTTATAGGACTGAGGCCTAAGTCTCACTGCTCAATGGGACTTACTGCTGAATAGCCAGGCACAGGATTGCACTGTGAAATGCAAGGATACTCATTTCCTGCTCTTTTGCTCGTGTAAATCAAGAGTAACTCTTGAAAGCCTGGTATTAACAATCTGTTCATAAGATCAGAAATGGGGGGAACACGCCGACACTCCCATTTCATTGCAAACTGTTCTCAAGCCATAAAAAAGCATTTTCTCCCTGAGGGAATGCAGTGCAAATTTTCCTTAAAGAGGTGCTTTGCAAACAAGCTATTAAAATACTAAAGAAAACATTGATTAGTTTTAAATGGCGGCTACAATTCAAGCACCTACAAAGACAAGAGGATCTGCGTTAGAAGTTCAGCCTTTGTGCTTAAGAATTGAAGAGAAAACAGAATAAAGAAGTTTGGAGGAGGAAACCTCTGGAAAAAGACATGCTTTCACTCATGGGTGGACAGAAGGTAGATCCAGATCTCCTGGTGTATCTCGACGTGATTTGCAGTTGTTTGATGAGGGCTTCCAATATACCATTGTTTAACAATAAGAACACCAAAATGACTCCCTCAACTCCAGTTACAGTAGTTCAAAGTCTTATTCGTAGTCACTCAGATGCAGGGATGGGGGAGAAATTAGTTCAGTTCACATTTCAGTGCAAATTTACCAGTTTTGTTCTTCTCAAGCCAGCACACAAACCAAAACACAGGTCTCTACTGAAAGTCA
This sequence comes from Rhineura floridana, assembly GCF_030035675.1. Lineage (NCBI taxonomy): Eukaryota > Metazoa > Chordata > Lepidosauria > Squamata > Rhineuridae > Rhineura > Rhineura floridana. Next base: position 29,759,065 of record NC_084492.1, on the reverse strand, counting down.
CACTTCTACAAATTTTGCAACACAGTTCTCTAGCCATATATTATGTTCTGAAATGCATATATTAGTAAAAAGTGCATGCAGAGAATTTTATATTAGTGACAATAGCAATAAAAATGCATTTGATTGGGGGGAAATTGTCTACAGAAATGCATATACGAAGCACAATTGCAAAACAATTTGGTGTACATTAGAGAAATACACAGGAAATGTATGTGGTGCATGAAGAAGTACTTTCTCTTGTCTGTCCTGAATCTTCCAAGATTCAGCTCCACTAGATGTCCACAAATTCTAATATTATGAGAGCAGGAGATCAACTCCCATCAGCCCCAACAACCATGGCTAATGGCCAGGGATGATGGGAGCTGTCGTTCAGCAACATCTAGCAAGTCAAAAGTTACCCACACTTGCATTAAGGGATGGGCCGTAGCTGCTTTTCATGAAGAGGGTCCCAGGTTCAATCCTAATTCATACTTTTGATACAACGCATGAATGAAACACAGCCATCTTTTCAACACCTCCAAATTCCGCTGTACAGTTATCCAGCCAAACAATATGTGCAAAAATTGTGTGCATAGAAATACATATATTAGTGAAAATAGCTTGCAAAAATGCATTATCAGGGGAAATTGCTTTCCAAAAATGTGTATATTAGGCTAAATTGCAAAAAAGCATGGGTATGTTAGAATAAATTTGCACTAAAATGCTGATGCACCTTCATGAGGACTTTTTTAAGAAATGCAAACTAATGTGGAAACGTGGAGAAGTGAAAGACTGGGAAAATGAGAAAAACAAAACGGACAGATCCGCCCATCCCTACATGTAGCACCTCCCAAGAATCAATGCCCAACACACACACCTCAAAAAACTATTGCAAATTGCTGAAGGTTTTGCTTAGCTTTCTGTATGCTGCATTCATTTATGATCATTTGTCTTCCACAGATTTAATAGCTGAAAGGGTTTGTGTTCTTGTTAAAGCCAGCATAATAGGTTATCAACACTTCAATACACTTCCCAGCAGCTCCATTATTTGAAATTACAGGCTGAGCCCTGCAAGGTGCTTGAACATCAAGGCCAGCTCCAGGTCTAAGAGGACTTCCATCAAAGGGCCCTTCGGGTGGGTTTCCTCCTACATCAGTGGGCCCCACAGTGGGCTTACCTGGTCACGTGCAGTAGCACCACCAGGACTCTGATTAGCAACGGGCTGTGGCCATTTAAGTTTCAAAGTTTCAAAGAACAATGTGGCATCAGGGGCATTGTGGGAAATTTAACCGACAGCCACCCAACATTGACTGAATCAGCAGTTTAAATGGGAGGCACGGTTGGAATCAGCGGTGGGCCCTGAGCCCTTAGCAGCTGCCCAATGGGCTGTGGGGGGGGGGCACCAGGCCCCCTTAGCAGCTGAATGTATGGATTAATTACATTTAACTCATTAGATTTATTTATTTATTTTTGATTAAGTAATCTCTAAGTCTGGTTAAATAAATGGAGTCAAGATGCACTCTGGAGTCAATGCTTCACTCAGAGATTTAACTTCTAGAGACCCTGGGAGGGAGTTGAAACTTTAAGAATGACAGCTCCCACTCACAACATTATAGTAGAGTATTCCCAAAAGGCAAATGCAGGCAGCGGTCCAGTTAGGTAATTTTAGACTCTGGATTTAATGGGTTGTATCCTACGTTAGTCCTACTGAGGGTACACCCACTGAAATTTATTTGAAATAAATAATTGAAATAAATTTCAATGGGTCTGCTCTGAATATTTATTTATTTATTTATTTATTTATTAAACTTGTATACCACCCCATAGCCAAAGCTCTCTGGGTGGTTTACAATAATAGAACTTAGATCACATCCACACCTTACATTTAAAGCACTATTATACCACTTTAAATAGCCATGGCTTCCCCCAAAGAATCTTCGGAACTGGGCGTTTGTTAAGGGTGCTGGGAGTTGTTAGGAGAGACCCCGATTCCCTTCACAGAGCTACAGTTCCCGGAGTCCCCTGGGAAAAGGGATTGATTGTTAAAGGACTCTGAGAATTGCAGCTCTGGGAGGGGAATAGGGGTCTCCTAACAACTCTCAGCATCCTTTGCAAACTATAATTCTCAGGATTCTTTGGGGAAAGCTATGGTTGTTTTAAGGTGGTATAACAGTACTTTAAATGCATGGTGCAGATGAGGCCTAACTTAGATGCATTCGTTTTAATGGGTCTGCTCTGAGTGGAACTTAGTTGGGTATACGCCAGTGGTCGTATAGGAGGCCTTCTCTTTACATTGGCCTATACATTATTTCATTTTGCTGAGAAGGACCCGTACCTTTGCCCCCCAAGTCCTTCCCTGATGGTATCACTGAACACAGGGACAATGGCTTACTAGTAGAGATGGACAAATCTGACCATTATGATGTCTCTCAGTTTCTCCAATCTTAAGTTCAGGTCTCTACATTTCCACATGGGCTTGCACTAGGAAAAAAAAAGTTCTCCTGAAGATTCGTCATTTTTCACGTGAATTTCTCCTAGCGTACACATTTTTTAATGCAATTTTGCCTAATAGACACAATTTCCCCCAATGCTATGTTTTGTCGTATGTTATTTTCACTAATATATGCATCTCTAGGCACATCTCACCCTAGCACATGCCTGGATTTCTGCCTGCGTATTGTTTTGGAAGGTGCAAATTAGGTACGTTTAATGTGGACTGAATTGAATTTCTCCTCCACCCCTACTTAGTACTTACTAGTGATCAGAAAATGGCAGCTTTTCCAGGGTAAGTTGGAGTGTATACAGCAATTCTCAGTGAGATGCTAGTTTTCCAACTGGGGAGCATTCACGCATGCAAATTAAAAATAACCCTAGTCCCCATCTGCAGCTTAAAATGGTCCAGGCAAAGCTTAACTATTTAATCATTTCATTCTTCTGAATATATATAATTGGGCTAGACAAGCATGTGTTATCTTCAATATAGAATTTAAGATGAAACTATCAGGAGGTTAACTTTACACTTTTTGCAGTGTTAAAAAACTACCCTTGTCAACATACGACGCATGAATAAAGATTGGTGGCAAACTCCTTCCGTTCTCATCTAGAGCTCTGCTCCCTGTGACACTTTCTCCCCCACCCCTTAAAATCCAATTTTCCAGTTATGGTAGCACTTATTAAAAGCTTGACTGTAAAATCTTTGCCTATCCAGAGATCTATTTTTAATCATAACTGTTTATAACGCTTAACCCTCCTTGACAACTTAAACACTTTACGCAAAATAATGTATTTTCAATAAACTGAAATATTAACCAATCATATGTAATGGTGCACGGCCCTTAACAACAGATTTGCCGGAAGTCCTTAGGGCTTCATATCAATCGAAAACTCCATTGACTGCCTGGGCTTGCGTTCGAATTACATTGCATTTGGATCAAAAAGCAGACGGGGCGGGAAGAGGAGAAAGTTCTCATTATGCTTCCCTGACATTAATTTGAGCATTTTTATATGTGTGTCCTATTAAGTACTTTAAGTGCTTTTTGATAATTGTGCTTTGTAGTTTTTTTACAGCACTTCAGCCTATTCCCAGTTCAATTTTCTCTTTTATCCAATGTTTGAAATATTGATTTCTGACAGATAAAAGCAAACCTTATAATCTCAGCAACACGCAGTGAGCGGGAGAGATGGAGCTCTGGAATGCATCGGGGAATGACCATATTTGAAGCCCGTCTCTGTTTTATTACATTTTATCAACCAAATTTACTTACTGCTTGCTGATATTTATGTTTAAAAAATATAAAGCAAACGGCAGTCAGCCAGCAAAATTACCAGTTCCTGGCATGGTTTTTTTTTCTTTCTTTGCATTTAGTAAGATAAAACAAGAAACTCCCTCGGTGCTTGATGACTGCAGTAGCTTAAAGTCCTGTCAGCTGGCTCAGGGTAACTGTGATTTATCTACTGCAGAGTGTGGAGAAGGGTTTCTTTCCTTTTCTGTTTTTTAGATTGCACGAGAAATTGACAGATCAGAATAGCAGGGGGACTCTCAGCGTGCCAGTGAGATGTGGTAGAAAGCATTGCTGGACTCGGTGAGGGAAATCCAGGCTCAGAGCCATATGCTGCCATGTTTGGCCAGTTCCAACAGGGTGAGCGTCAGGGTCTGGCATAGCTGGGTATAGGCCCAGGACTAGGTAGGGGCTCCACTATCAATCTCCAGAACCTCTTGGCCCAGCTGCTTCTTGATGCTGCTGCGACCTGTTTGCCTGCCCTTTCTGAGCAAACAATGAGATGGAAAGGTTCAGTAGTCTTCACATGCCTTGTTCTCATTTGTACATCCTCTTTCTCTCTCTGGCCACATCCATACCATACTTGTAAAGCACTATGATATCCTCCAAAGAATCCTGGGAAGGGTAGTGCGAGAAGGGTGCAGAGAGTTGTTAAGAGACCCCCTATTTCCTTCACAGCGCGCAATGTCCAGAGTTCCCTGGGAAGAAGTATTAATTGTTAAACCACTCATTGGAATTGTAGCTCTGTAAGTATCCTCAAGCACAATCTAGCATTTAATATGGTCCTTGTGGTAATGGGCTCACAGCCCTGGCTAAACTACTCTGGACCACCAGGCCCAGAAGTAATGTTTCCCCATCCCCAACCTCATGTTTGGGGTCTGCTCAGTACCATCATGCAAGTCATGGGGTGGAAAATTGGGTCCATCACCCGCCGCACCCCGCCTGGCCATTTTGACAGGTATATGGGGCCATGAATCTGTCAATCACCTGACATCACTATAATGTCAAGTAAAGTGTTTCCATTTGCAGACCAGCCTGAATTCAAGCCAGTTTTCAGAGTAAGAATGTTCCTTTATCTGCACGGTTTGAATTCAAACCACACAAGACAATGAAGCATTCCGCTTTGCAGCCGACCCTAGCAGGGGTTGCAGTCAGCCCGAATCAGCTGATCAGCACTGATTGCAACCCTCACTTTGCAATCAAAAACCCTTTGAGTAGAGGTCAGCTGCACTCAGGAGCTTCAGTCAGCAGATCTCAGCAGATCCCAGCATAACGTGAACTTGGTGACCAATTTAGAAGGCATCAAATGAAACTCCCCCTTGCCAAGGAACAACTGGAGCACACTTTAAAGCTTCCAATTGTTCCTTTGCAGCGTTACCTGGTATTACAGGCGATGTCTTCCATCCTTACCCCCTGGTCTACTGCTAGCAGCTCTCTGAGGTTTCCGGCAGGAGTCTTTTTCACAATCCTGAGTACAAGGCCACAAGAGACAAAAAACAACAGGTAAGGGAACCCTCGGTGGCACGGAACACTTTCTACCATCTTCGATTGGTAGCCCAGCTACGTCCCTATCTGGACAGTGATGACCTCGCCTCAGTTGTTCACACTCTGGTAACTTCTAGGTTGGACTACTGCAATGCACTCTACGTTGGGCTGCCCTTGAAGATAGTTCGGAAACTACAGTTAGTCCAGAATGCAGCAGCCAGACTATTGACGCGGACCAGACGGTCCGCTCATATAAAAGCTGTTCTGGCCCGTCTGCACTGGCTTCCTATTTGTTTCTGGGCTAAATTCAAAGTGCTGGTTTTGACCTATATAGCCCTACACGGCATGGGACCGCAATACCTGGTGGAACGCCTCTCCCAATACGAAACTACCTGTACACTGCGCTCGACATCTAAGGCCCTCCTCCGAGTGCCATCACATCGAGAAGCTCGGAGGGCGGTGACTAGATCCAGGGCCTTTTCGGTGGTGGCCCCCAAATTGTGGAATAGTCTCCCTGATGAGGTACGCCAGGCGCCGACGCTGCTATCTTTTCGGCGCCAGGTGAAAACCTTTTTATACTCCCAGGCATTTTAAAAATTTTAAATATTCCTTTTAAAGAAATTGTTTTGTAGTGTATTTTAAAACAGTGTTTCATTGCTGGTATGTTTTGGTGTTGTTTGGTTTCTGTTCTTTGTTTGTTTTGCTTTTTGATTTTCTTATATTTGTTCTATTCATATATTTTCTTGTTTATCCTCTATGTACACCGCCCAGAGAGCCTTTTTGGCTTAGGGCGGTATATAAATTAAATTAATTAATTAAATAAATAAATAAATAAATAATTGGAGGTAGGAGCAAAAAGCCCTAGGGCAGACAAAAGAGATGCTTATTATTCCAACACATTGCAGACACTACAGTTCTTCCTTCAACAAAGTGAAGGTTTAACATTTAGATGTGCTGCCTCTTCTTTTCTTATGATCCAGGATCTGAAAAGTGTCAGAGGAATAAATATCTCTTTTGTCTATTCCACTTCTTTCCCAGTCCACAGGTCCATAATCCAACAAGTACTGCAGTGTGAAAGGAACGTAAGAAATCAGGACAGATTGTGGCCAGTGCCCCTTGTGTTCTGATAGGGTGGAAAACACTGAGGCCAACTCATCCTTTTTTTGTCCCCATCCTCTTCTCCACTGCTGAGTTGTATAAGAGCAACACTGAGATGGAAGAGGACAAGGCAGCTGACAGGCAGTGCCACTCCCTGGATGGATTGTTAAGGAAGAAGACAGGCAGGTGGACATATGGAGGTTAGTAAGGCAGTGCGTGCCTTATTAGTCGCAATGGACGAGCCTCCGCTACCTGCCTGGGATCAGATCTAGAACATTCTATGAGGAAAGCATGTGCTTTGCAACGGAGCCACAGCCCTGCAAACTTTTCATAGCCTTGAGTTCTCTGGGCATGGTTTCCTTCTGTTGTATTCAAAAAGCTTTTCCTATAAGCTGCATTCAGATGGCAGTTTATATAGTTTTCTTGACATTTCCTTACCTGATCATCTCTGCATTTTATCTGATATTTCTCACGACGTAAAAGCCACTTCTGAAAATCTGGCAGAATTTAATGGAAGTTTAGTGCTCAGTTCTGTGTCACTTGCTTCCAGGAAAAAAAATCTGTTTGCAACCCCATTAACCCAGAAAATTGCGCGAGTAAATTAATGAAATTTGGAAAGGCATACTGGCATACAGTTCTTTCCTGTCATTTTCCTGGGGGAATCATGGGGGAACAGAAGTGTGAATGTGCGGAAAGGGTGGAAGAGTAGTGACATCTCCTGTGACGTGCATTGGGGTGTCACCCCATGCCCACTGGTGTGAATGACATTTAGCATGACATGGTAGTATGCCGGTCAAAAAGCCACAGGTCCATAATCCAACAGGTGCTGCAGTGTGAAAGGAATGTTAGAAATCAGGACAGAAGTGCTACTGTTAGAATCAGTAAAGCTAATGCAATAAACCCCATGTCCGAATGCAGCCTAAGTCACCACACTCCGGTGTATGGGTAATGTTGAGTAAAAGGCATTTTCCCCTCCTTTTGTCCCCCCACTTTCTTTTTTTAAAGAAGCAAATCTTTGTTGTTATGGACTGGCACTCTGCCAGCCACTTAGCAATTAAACGTTTAATTTCCCAGCAATTAAAGTTTTCATTACTAAGCAATTAGCACTTAAGGTTTTACATGATAAGCATTTAGCAGAATTCTAAGGCTGCCAGGAGTTGGGACTGGCCATGGGATATGGTAGATGCAACTCAGGGAAGGGGGTCAGTGAGTGGGAGAATGAACTGATAAGTGTTGATAAAAGGACAGCCCAGGAAGCCTCCAGATCACTTTCAGTCCGAACAAAGAATATGTCCGTCAACACCAGGATGACCCAACATACTGATCGCCAATGAGGTTTAGCTGTGAGGTCAGCAACTGGAAACCCCAGAGCCAAATTCAGACCACGGAAGAGTACCAGCTTGCCTCCTCTTTGCCAAGCTATAGATAAATGGGAGGGATAAGAGAGAGAGAGCAGGTAGACTCTGACAATGACACATGCATCTCCAAAAAAAGAGGACAAAAGAAGGTCAGATTTTCTAATTTATAGGTATAGACACACAAAATCATGGTAAATGTTTAAGCAGAAATATTATCTCGTCAGAGTGGGGCAGGCTGTGGTCAGATGACCTGTGCACTGATCTCTTGTTCGGGTGCTCACTACTGATGGGCAACATCAGTGGGCCCTGCAGATCTCCACTCTTTAAACGTTATCTTTAACTGGACTCAGACTGGAGAGCCCTGCAGATAGAGGACAGTCAGAGGCAGTATGCTTCTCAGTAGCAGTTGCTGGAAGCCACAGGTGGGGAAAGCGCTGTTGCGTTCAGGTCTTGCTACTGGGATTCCCATGGGCATCTGTTTGGCCACTGGGAGAACAGGATGCTGGACTAGATGGGCCATTGGCCTGATCCAGCAGTCTTTTCTTACGTTCTTATGTTCTCTGTAAAGGAGGGCACATGGCAACCCTAGGAGATGCCTTCACATGCCACTCTCTTTTGTTGTTGTTATATGCTTTCAAGTCAATTACGACTTCTAGCAACCCTATGAATCTTTTTTGAATATATTCATAGCGTATTCATGGTAAAAAATCAGTTGCCAACAGAGAACATACAGAATTGGGCTTTGAGCTGTGCTCTGAGATTCTTTGAGAACTTAATAGGGAGGATGTTTCTCAATGGGGAGGTCATTAATGGTGGACAAACATCCTGGAAAAAAATAAATCTCAACTGTTCTCGCAAGCTGGAGCTGCAGCTGAGTATAGGTTATGTTTTTCACACAAGGAAATGTAGGGATGCGTTATTTAACGTAGCAGTGCTGGGTGAGGGTGTTTAACCCTTTCTACCCATGCCATGTTACTAAACTAAATCATCCCCTCCTCTCCAAGCTGCTATTAGACGCACAGATGGGGCGGGGGGGGGAATACAGGCACAATACATAGGGATGAATAAACCTGACAATTTTGATTTCTCACAGTTTCTCATTTTTTCAGGCTTAATTTCAGTTTCATCACATTTCCACATCAGTTTGCAATTTATACATACATAAAAAGTCAGCATTTCATTGTGCATTTCTGTTAGCATTTTTATGTGCAATTATGCTTAAAATGTGCATATTTCCAGGCTTTTCCTCTAGTACAATTCATTTCTGTATGTTATTTTCACTCATATGCTCATTTTTCTGTTTGCACTTTTCACTGTTTTTGTACACTCTCTATGGCTGGAGCACTGTGTAGAGACCTCACTGCAGTGTGTGTCTGTGTTGGAATTGCTTTTCAAGATGTTTTTTAAGTGTTTTTTTTTTTAAAGATGACTTTAAAGATTTTTTGTTTTAATATGTTTTTAAAAGACTGCTTTTAGTGTTTTCGGGAGGAAGGGCAGGATTAAATTTAATGAATAAAATAACAACACCAACATTGCTGTTATTGCTAGTGGGCATTCATAGCCTTTAGGGATGGAGAAGAACAATTCCGTTTCCATTTAAAGCTAAACAGACCTAATTTGCACTTTCCAAAACAGTATGCAAATCAAAACCTGTGAATCCTTCAAAATGTGCACTTATCCAAAGTTTGCAATATAGCTCTCCAGCAAAAATACATATAGTCAGGTAAAGTATACATTGGTTAGTGAAAATAACATGCAAATATGCCTTATATTAGGGAGAATTGCTTGGCAAACAAATGTGGCAAACCCGCATATAAAAATGTGTTTAGTAGGAGAAATTCGCACAAAAACACTGATGAATTTTAATGAGAACTTTTTAAAAAAACCAAATAAATCACAAAGTGGCATAGGAATGTGGAGAGCTGAAATAAACATTAGAATAAAGAAAAAAAATGAGAGGAACTGAAATGGACAGATCCAACCATCCCTAATAGCCTTGTCTTTATTCTCTCCTCCCTAATAACATTGTACAGAATTTGGACCCACTCAAACTCTACTGCTGATTTTACATGAAAATGTTGGGAGATGCATTCACTGATTTCCTGCATCTGCAGACATGCTGTGAAGCCTCGGACAAGTGACTGTCTCACCTTTAATTCGATTAGCGCTCTGTCCAAATTTCTGATTTTCCTGAAATTTCATAATGTCTGTAAGCTATTCAGAGAAACTAAATTGTTACTGTACACTGAGCAAAAGCACAGGTAGGCAGGAAATGGGTGGGTGGGTGGAGGACCCTCAAACATCTCAATTTAATCCATTATGGAATGTTGAACTGGATGGGTTAAGCTTTTAGAAACTTCCGTACAGAAACCCAAGTACCTTCTAACAAAGCCTTGGCTGTTTAAAATAAAGTTGGGCAATTGATCCGTGGAATTCATGAGTAACAAGAGAGGGTGTGACCTGAATAAAAAAAGTTACCTGGTCCCTTAATTATTTTTTAAACACACACACATGACAGAGAGAGAGAGAGAAAATACATTGCAAACATCTTTTATTTTCTGTGCTGGGCAACTGAGATGAAAAGGTATTACTAGTTATGGGAGTTGCTTTTTTAAAGAAGAGATTTATTTACCAACACACAACATGAGCCACCCAGAGGATATCAATGAAATGGTATAATTATACAAGAGAAGGGGTTACTAACCTTTGAATTGCAATATCGTGCCTCCTTTCTCCTCCCTTTATACAATCCAGCCTAAAGAATGAAATTGCATCTTTTTTTCTTCAGCTGTTGCAAGAATGAGGTGGTATTGGGAGCTAGTGAGGCATGGCACAATGTTGCTGTTCATAGCTTGCAATAATTTACCCATTTTCCATTTTGTTTGATTTTATTAACACCTGAGTCTCTGGGGAGGAGGGGGAAGGAAAGTGGTTGAGCTGTCGTTGAATGTTGACAATTCCCACTCTCTCCATGCTTTTTCAGCACCGCGTTTCTACCATCCATCAGCTCCAGAACTTTTATTCCAAGCCACGGCTGAAGAAACAAGTGCCTTTGAGAATGGGCAGTGTCTTTCTGAGAACATGCAAAATACTTTTGTTGGAAGAGTCAGGGCAGACAAAAGAAAATGCTTCTTCATGCAGCGCATGGTTAAACTATGGAATTTGCTCCCACAAGAGGCAGTGATGGCCACCAACTTGGATGGCTTTAGAAGAGGATTAGACAAATTCATGGAGGATAAGGCTATCAGTGGCTACTAGCCATGATGGCAGTGCTTGACTCCACAGTCAGTACGCTTCTGAATACCAGTTGCTGGAAACCACAGGAGGGAAGAATGGTAGTGTGCTCAGGTCCTGCTTATGTGCTTCCCATGGGCATATGATTGGCCACTGTGAGTACAGAATGCTGGGCTTGATGGGCCATTAGCCTGATCCAGCAGGCTCTTTTTATGTTCTTACCTTCGCTCACCACTGCGTATCTACTGAAGTATTAAATCCAGGAGGGTGAAATCCCTCTCCCCACTGCTAGAAGTTTTATTATTATTATTATTATTACTACTACTACTACTACTACTACTACTACTACTACTACTACTACTTTATTTTAATGGTTTTAAAACATGGGAATATAGGAAGCTGCCTTATACTGAGTCAGACTATTTGCCCATCTAGCTTAGTACTGTCTAGACTGACTGGTAGTGGCTCTCAGGCAAGGGACATTTCCAGCCCTCCCTGGAGATACCAGGGATTGACCCTGGGACCTTCTGCATGCAAAGCAGATGCTGCTCCACTGAGATACGACCCTTCCCAAATATTTTGGCCTACCTTTCAACTGAGTTACCATGAGGACAGTTTACAAAATCAGAAAATTCCACAAAAATACAAGAAACCCAATTAAAAACAAAACATGCTCAACAACAACAAAAGATCTGAATCTAAAAACAATAATACCTTCAGCAGAGTTAAAACAAATCGAAAATTAAAAAGGCCTTGCAATTTTTATTTTTTTTAAAAAAAGGTCTGGCACCTAAATGTTGATAGCCTCTCTAGGGAGAGGTGAATCTCTCTGGAGAAAGCATTCCAGAACTGGGACACCACCAGTGAGAATGTCCTTTCCACAGCACCTACTTCCTAGACCTGGTGGAAGGTCTCCATTGAACATCTTGGTGTAGCAATGATCAGCAACTGGATGTAGTTGGACTCCAGCTCCCATAAACCCCACCCAACATGGCTAATAGTCAGGAAGTATGGAAACCGGAGTCCAACAGCTTCTGAAAGACCACAGGTCTCCCATCTCTGATGTATGAGCAACAGACACACGTGGGGATGGGTCCTTATTTTGAGTGACCAGTTTGTTGTCCCTGGCATCTCCAGGGAGGGCTGAGAAAGAACCATGCCTGCAACCCTGGAAAGCTGCTGCCAATCAGTGCAGACAATGCTGAGCTAGATGGACCAACAGGTCTGATTCAATATAAGGCAGTTTCCTGTGTTCCCATCTCACAACTTGGATTGTTTGATTGGTTTTACTAGTCAATTGGAAGGATTGCAAACAATAATAAAGGTGATTCATTTGACGCCAAAGTTTAGCACTTTCAAGTCCCATGGATATCATTGGGAGAGATTTCAACATGTACTTAACTTGCCCATCTAAATTAACAGGGTGTAAGAAGGCTTCACTTAGTCTGGATCATGCCTTAAATGTTACCCTGTTAATCTCATTTCCCCCTTCTTTTCTCCTGTCCTTGCAACCTCCTCTGTTTATCCCAAGATCTTCCCTTTCTGTGACATTGATGTCCACACTCAAGAAGGCTAAAAGATAAGACTCCAATTGATGCTGAGTGACATGCCAAATAAACTTGACCTCCAACCTATCCCCACCTGCACTTTCTATGGACACAGGGATGAGCTGCCAATATTGTAACAAAGTGGCTCTTAACAAAAACAGATCCCTTATCTTGTGCTTAAAAAGAAAAAAATGAAAAGCCAACTCATATGTGGTAGATATTGACAAAAATTAAGGAAAGGGAATGAAATGGCAATTTTAAGACACCAGGTTGGTGTTGGAAGTGGGGCAAGAGCAACTCCAGCTTGGGTTCTTTTGTTTGTATTCCAGAAGGAAGATAGAGTTAGTGTCCTCCAGCTGGCTAGGCTTGCCTACCTTTACCTGTGCTCTCCTCTACCTAACTTCCGTTGTAAACCGATATGCTCAGGGAAGCTGACCTGTCCCTCCTTAGTCTTCTTCGACTGGCCAAGGAGAGAGACATCTCTGTCTTTGCTCTCTCTTCTGAGCCATGAGGGCAATACCCAAGTCTGGGCATTGCACCTCCAACTTAGTTAGAACTAGGTGCGCCTTTCCTATCTACTATGTATTTCTATAAATAAAGTAGCTTTTCTTATTTTACTAAGTCATAAGTCTCAGTAATCTAAATGCAGGGTACAAGTCTGCTACTTAGGTAAATACACACACTGGCACACACGCAGCTCACACACTGAGTATCTCTGCATGTTTCCATAACTGTTGGCTAATGCAGGCCCAGGGCCTAATCCATCCTTCTGTGGTTGGGGATTCCTATCTTGTGCCCTAGGGATGGGGGAAAAATTGATGTGGTTTGCATTTAAAGGGGAACCTACCTAATCTGCCCTTTCCAAAACAATACACAAACTGAAACAGCTGTCCTTGGAAATTTGTGTTTCTCTGAATTTTGCAATGCATTTATCTAGCCAAGTAATGGGTACAAAAATGCATATGCTAGAGTACAGTGTGCATAGAAATGCATATATTAGTGAAAATAACATACAAAACAGTGCACTACATTAGGGAAAATTGCTTTGCAAAAGATGTGTCTACTAGGAGCAATCCACACTAAAATGCTGATGAATTTTCGTGAGGATTTTAAAAATCACAAACTGATGCGGGGATGTGGAGAACTGAACTTAAGTTTGGAAAAATGATCCATTTCGGTTAGGAGAGAAACCAAAATTCTCCTAAACACACATTTTTGTATGCAGTTTTGGCTCATACTGCTTGCAAATGAGCTCAGATTGAATCCCCACATCCCCGGGGCAGACTAAGAAAGACTCCTGTCTGCAACCTTGGAGAATCAGTGTCAGTCATCACAGACAATATTGTGCTAGATCAGCCTTTCCCAACTAGTGGGCCACCAGGTGTTGTTGGACCACAACTCCCATCAGCCTCAGCCAGCATTGCCAATGGTCAGGAAAGATGGGAATTGTGGTCCAACAACATCTGGTGGCCCACTAGTTGGGTAGTAGTAGAATTTTACTGCATAGCTGTAGGCCGTCACAATGCAGACGGACAAATAAGCAGACAAACAATCAACACATATTAAAATCTTGCAATAAAATACAACAAATGGTATAAACTTAAAATCACTTAGCAAAAATACACTCCGCAGATGCTAGCGGTAATACAAAGAGAGGGTAGCCTACTCTTGGTGTGATTTCAACACCTCTCAGCAGGATAGCTGCACTACAGTCTATTGTCCCGGTGAATCCAATATAACAAGATGATTAGCCCTTAATTTTTGTGCAGCTTGTGCAAAGTGGGCTACCCTAAAAGTGACTGAATACTCCTTCTCGGCTAAAAGAAAAGAAATAACCTTTACATCATGGCTATCTCTCTGCTGTTTAATCATATCGCCTAAGAATTTATCCCTGGGGTGTGCATAGAGAGGGTAGTGTAGAAGGTAATGGGGCAGATCTTCCACCACCGCAGCCCCACAAACGTCCCAGGGGATCTGTTGATAACGGCCCAACAGAACCGAGGTTGGCATCGTCTGCAGCCTAAGCGCTGTAAAGGCCTGCCTCAACTGCACCAAGATGGGGTAAGTTAGATAGCTTGCCCTCTGCTGATCATATTTGTACAGGCCATACCATTTGGAAAATCTAGAGTTGGCGATCACCAGTCTATCCATCCATTCACAGTGGCGGGTAATAGTTTCCCAATATTTAGTTCTACTCTGTGGGTGAGCAGTCTGGACCGGTATATGGTATCTACTGAGGACAGACGAGAGTTTATTAAGCCAATCTCTATCAGACGAGAAAGACTTGAGACAGGCCTTCAGGATTACCTTAGCTGGAGCATTTGTTATAGCACCCCAGAATGTAAGCAAGGTGGTGTGAACACGGGCACTATTGGAGGGAGGCCAGTCTCTGCACGGAGGAATGCTGCCGGGGTTCCACTGGGTAGCCTCAGGAGCATTTTAAGGAAACTATTTTGGATGGACTCAATATTGGCTAAAAGAGACTCATCCCAACCCCATGGCCGCTGGATTGGGCTGATGGGAGTTGTAGTTCAAAAAAGTAACTTTTCCAAGCCCTGCCCCTGGAGAAAGGGGGGAGCTTAGGCAACCCTCTGGGGGCTTCAGCAATGGTAGGCAGGGTTGGTGAGTGAAGCTAGCAGGGGCAGAGCCCCTAGTAAGAAACACATTTTTCTACATATCATTTTGATTAATGTATTTTTGCAAGCAATTTATCCTAATATAATGCATTTTTGTATGTTATTTTCACAAACACATGC
The DNA here is from genome assembly GCF_030035675.1 of Rhineura floridana. Lineage (NCBI taxonomy): Eukaryota > Metazoa > Chordata > Lepidosauria > Squamata > Rhineuridae > Rhineura > Rhineura floridana. Next base: position 29,743,829 of record NC_084492.1, on the reverse strand, counting down.
CTTTTTATGCACACTTTCCCCCAATATATACATTTTTGGTAAACATTGTTTGGTTGGAGAACTGCATCAAAAAATTCAGATACATGTGAACTTTGAAGGATGGCTGTCTTTCAGTTCTTATATTGATTCAGAAAATGCCACATTGATAATTAGTGGGGGCTGAATTGAATTTCTCCCCCTTCCCTAATCCTAGCTCATCCTTCTAGCCACTATAGTGCTCTGGAGATATCAGTAATGGTCAATAGGGCAGGGCAGTTATCCTTACCTGACCTCCAGTCACCAGTGTCATTGCAGCCTACCAGGAGGGAGTGGGGGAGGCGGCAGCAAGGTTGGCCCAGCGCAAACACACCAGTGGAGCCAATCCAGCACTCCCCTCAGAGTGTTTGCACTGCACTGACCTCGCTGCTACCTCCCCCTCCCCCTCTCCCTCCTGGTAATTAGCAGTGATGTTGGTAATGGGAGGTCAGGTAAATGCCCTCACCTTGCCAACCACTACTGCAAGAAACACATACAAATGACCTTCACAATCAATGGAAACCCATAGGAAAGTCCCAACCCTGTTGGATAAAGACATGCTTCTTAGGATTGGGTCCATATGGCTCTCTTTGTTTTTTCTGCACCACAGTTTCAGATTAGCTACTGGACACTACAAAATGCTCAGCTTTGCCCCATCTGTGTGTACATCCCAGGGCATGGTTTGAAAGCACATGATGCATCACCTTGCTAAAGCTAAATAAATCTGGGTCCGGTCAGTGCCTGTACAGAAAGGGTAGGGAAACCTTTGGCCCTCCAAATGTTGGTGAACTACAACTCCCATCAGCCCCAGCAAGCATGGCCAATAACCAGGGATGATGGGAGTTGTAGTTCAGCAATGTCTGGAGGGCCAAAGGTTCCCCATACCTGCTATACAGGACCACCCAAGCCCTGAGTGCTGTCATAGAAAAAAAGTCTGGATATTAATGTCATAAAAATAAATTTAAAAAGGATATTCTTACCTGTCCCTTCCAGACTTGGTGCCCATCACTTTCCAAATAACTTAATAATCAGATGGTGTTTCAAGCTCAATGCACCTAACGGGATTGTTTCTAAGATTGCTATTATTACAAAAGGAGGAACAAAGAGCACTCAGTTTTACTGACAGTTGTGATTATAATGTATGTGATGCACACATAGCTTTCTTTTATGAATTTCTTTTTCTTCATGAGACACAATCATGTGGATTGCATAGGCTGCAATGGAACCCAACGCAACACAATGAGGATGTTGTTTTTTTGATAGCAGGTTACAATATCTAACCATATATGTAAAATCCAGCTGATGTGCACTTCTATTCATTCATGATCTGAATTCCCATTGGATAGTGGAATCCATCACTTGCTGAGCAGTGGATGTAATTATGAAGCAATAATGCACAGCATTTCCATTGCTATTAATTTCTTTGTCATGACTAAGCAAGGATTTCCAGTTCTTTCTCTCTGCAGTGAAGGCTCATTATATCAGGAGGTCCATTTCACACATTGTTGACATTGGGTCTTTAGCATGGCCATTCCTACCCTTTGGAACTACCTTCCATTACATACCAGACAGGCACCTTCTCTATTATCTTTTCAGTGCCTGCTAAATATCTTTCTCTTTCAACAAGTCTTCTAAAATCTTTATCCCAGCTGGTATCTGTCTTGCATTTGGATTGATTTTATATATATGTGCTGTTGTTTTTAAGTGTTTTTATTTTTATAACTGTTTTCAAAATGGTTTTTATATATGCAATTGTTTTAGCTGTTTTTATATTTGTAACTGTTGTACATGCATTAGTATATTTTAAATCACTTCACGATGCCTAATAATAATAACTTCAATTTTTGAATATAATAAAGTTTATCCACTCCTCCTCTGAAAACAACATGGAAATAATGCATTGATTTTGTTTGATGGTCAACATTTTCATGGAGAAGAGAACAGATCCTTCATATACTTGACTTCATCTGCTACAACTTGGCTTCCGTCTTCCAGTGTCACATCATGCACTTTCAGATGGTAGTGACCATCATCAGATCCCGCTGCTTAAGCATTTATATTGAACTTCAGAGCATGGGTAGCTAACATGGTATCTCTCTTCATGAGACACGCACTGGATAGGGCTCATGGGAGTTATAGTCCAACAACATCTGGAGGGCATCATATTGACTACTTTGGAATATTCTAAGTGCTCTGTGTATATCAGCCTTTCCCAAACTTTGGGTCCCCAGATGTTGCTGGACTATACTTTCCATAATTCCTGACCATTGGCCATGCTGTCTGGGGCTGATGGGAGTTGAAGTTCAGCAACATCTGGAGACTCAAAGGTTGGGAAAGGGTGGTGTACATTATCAAAGGAGTAGCCAACATGGTGACCTCCAAATATTGCTGGATGACAAGTCCCATCATCTCTTGCCATTGGCCCCACTGGCTGGGGCTGATGGGAGTTGAAGTCCACAACAGCTGAAGAGCACCATGTTGGCTACTCCTGTGTTATCCTTTTATAAGCATTACAACCTGCCTGTAAGGAGCTGTTGTTATATGCCTTCAAGTCAATTACGACTTATGATGACCCTATGAATCAACTACCTCCAATAGCATCTGTTATAAACCACCCTGTTCAGTTCTTGTAAGTTCAGGTCTGTGGCATCCTTTATGGAATCAATCCATCTCTCGTTTGGTCTTCCTCTTTTTCTACACCCTTCTGTTTTCCCCAGCGTTGTTGTCTTTTCTAGTGAATCCTGCCTTCTCATTATGTGTCCAAAGTATGATAACCTCAGTTTCATCATTTTAGCTTCTAGTGATAGTTCTGGTTCTAACTCCCAATTATTTGTCTTTCTTGCAGTCCATGGCATGCACAGAGCTCTCCTCCAACACCACATTTTGCCTGTGAGTTAGGTCAGTATTATTAATCCCATGGTGCATATGTAGAGCTGCAGTCAAAAGAAGAGTGATTTGCCCTTGAGTTCATGTAGGGATGAGATTTGAGCTAAGGATTCAGTCTATTAGAACTTTTCAGCACCCTCTTCAGTTCCACAGAGAACCCCACGCATCCCACTTTGCATGTTTGGCTTAGTGGCCTTCCTCAACATGTATGGAAGAACCTCGTGTGGCTTTGGTATCTGTGTGTATGCCTCATGGTTTCTGTGTGTTTTTAAGCATTTGGAATTTAAGGGCATCAGGTATGATTATTTGGCTATACCTCCTGCAGCAAGTAAATTTCACTGATTTCAGTTGGCATTTGCCGAAGTAGCTGAACCAGAGTCTTGGTTTTTCATGTTCAGTTTAACAAAGCAAGACACTTCTTGTTTCTAGCAAAAGAGACACAATATTTTGGTGATTTCTTTATGTTAGGTAGAACAATCCCATTGTGATGGGCTGGGCTTCGTTGCAACCTGTCAGCATAATGATGTGAAACTGATCCTCAAGACTGTGATATACATAAATTTTAAATGCTGCCTTCCAATTGCCCTATTTTATTGGAGAAGGGGAAGTGTGTTCCCAGGCACCTGGTTGGCCACTGTGAGAACAGGATGCTGGACTAGATGGGCCACTGGCCTGATCCAGCAGGCTCTTCTTATGTTCTTATGTTCTTATGTTCCACTAAGACTCTTGCAGACAATTCTTTCTACGCTTGCTACACTTGTAACTTGCATTTGCTGAGTTCCCAAATTGCAGTTCAAAAACATATCCATGGGTGATTTTGATTCCACTCATTCTCTTGTCTCCTGTCATGTGAAGATGTCAAAGCTGTCTCCTCAAAATAAACGGTGCTCAAGCAAACTGTGATTCTTAACAAGTTACCAAGGAGCATAGTGAAAACCTTCAACATCTCTTCTTTTTGTTTACTCCACAGAGCATCTATATTACATCAGCAACATAAAGGAAAGAGACGGAAGGGCGAAACAAACAAGGATGACTTCATTGCAACAGTGGCTTCTAATCACTGTAACAGCAAAAGCAAGGCTGGTCCAACCTACAGTCTTACTCCTGGTACGTAAGAAGAGTCCTGCTGGATAAAGCCAAGCTCTGTCTGCTCTGCTTTCACTTTTGTTATGTGTTCTTCACACAGGTGTGTACTACGAATCCTTATCAGTGATTCTATGCTGAAAATCAGGAAAAACCTCTTAACTGTTAGAGCGGTACGGCAGTGGAACCAATGACCTAGGGAGGTGGTAGACACTGGAGGCATTCAAGAGGCAGCTGGTCAGCCACCTGTCAGGGATGCTTTAAGTTGGATTCCTGCATTGAGCAGGGGATTGGACTCAGTGGCCTTATAGGTCCCTTCCAACTCTAATATTCTATGATCCAGCATTCTGTTGCCAGAAATGGCCAGCCAGATACTGATAAGCTAAGAGACCTCTTAACAAACCACAGTTCTAAGTATGCTTTAATGGAAACCACGACTGTTTTAATTGATATGATACTGCTTTAAATGTATAGTGCAGATGGGGGTCTATGTTTGGGGAAGGATCATAGCTCAGTGGCAGAGCTCATGATTTGCATGAAGGTCTAAGATATAGAAGATGAGCTCTACTGGATCACTCCAACTTCCTGCTCTCACATCGGCCAAGTGGATAACAATGGAAACCCCACAAGCAGACATAAGAGCAATACACATCTCTCACAGTTATTTCCCAGCAACTCATGCTCTGAGGTACACTACCCTAGAATATAGAGGTTCCATTTACCAAACCTTCTTGGAGAGCTTCTGCCAGTCATAGTAGGTAATACTGGACTGGGCTAAATGGACAAATAGGCTCCTTTGGTGTAAGTTTACTATATTTCTATATCCTTTTATTAGCTTCAAACCTAATCCCTGGATTAAAACTAGTGAACAAATCATGATATGAACAAATGTTCTTCTTAGTCGTGATAAGGAAGGGCCATAGTTCAGTGGCAGAGCATCTGCTTTGAATGCAGAAGGTCCCAGGTTCAGTCCCTGGCATCTCTAGATAGAGCTGGTGGAGACCTTTGTCTGAAATCCTAGAGAGCCACTGCCAGTCAGTGTAAACAATACTGAGCTTGATGGACCAATGGTCAGACTCGGTATAACGTAGCTTCCTACAATTATCCTTTTCTTGTAAAAACATTACATAAAGGATTTACTTCCCAAGATTGTGTTTTTAATATATATATATATATATATATATTATCCCCCCGCCAAAACAAAAACCTTCAATCAGCAAAATGTTTTTTAAAGTCATTTTCAAATAAAAAAAGCCCAACCCAAAACTTTGGCCAAGTCGTGAGACCTGCTAATATTAGGCTAGGCCTTAATGCTTAATATAATGGGGCTGGTGTTCTATGAATCTTAACATACACATACTGTGATTTTTGTTCTAAAACCTCAGGGTATAGCCTTTCTTCTCTGCTGGTTTATTGTTGATCAGCTGGTAACATAATTCACAAATATGGCCCTTGTTTTTACTGGATGTGTGACACTGAATTCTGTTTGTTTGACTGTTTAAATTAATAACATATTTTGTTCAATTAAGCTTTCTTTGCATAGTCAAAGTAAAAAGGAGTATTAGGCCTGTTTTGCTGTTTTGAATTCATAGTAGAAATGTATTGAGAATCGCATTGCTTGTGCTAAAATGCTGACGGTTAATTTACTTGTGTGTGTGTAAAGAGAAATGCTAATTTGCTGAATTGTAGAATCATTGTTTGTTTAAAGCTGTGTCTGCAAAATAGATAACTGTATTCTCACAGGCTTATAGTTGCAAATGCACCTGTGTCGAAGAAAGTATCAGACTATGTTGCAAACTATGTTGCACATGTACAAGGTCAATATGAACATAACAAGTGTGAAAAACAACTTCTAAATATGGTTATTAGAAGGAAATGGGCATGGATTAATGATGTAGTTATGATGTAGTTATGATGTAAATGTGATGAAATTGATGCATGAATAATTAGTAAAATAAAGCTTATAAAAAGGCCAGCACAGCAGAGTTTGTCAGAACTGGCTTGGCCCTTCTCCACGTGCACATGTTAGAAATAAATATACTCTATCCTCCATCTTGTTTCGTTCGTTCTTGAACTCTATTGGGTGAGTATTTGGGAGCGAATCCTCAGCCACTAGGACCCTAAAAGGGACTAGGGCGTATTGTTTATAACAGATGTATAGAGATTCGCAACTGCGGACTTTAAGGTACAGCATTCAGCTTGTAACAGGCATGGAAGCAAGTCCTTTGCATATCAAATGGGCGTCGAAAGCCTCTGTTTTATGAACGCAATGTGTTAATTGATGGATAGGAGAGAGCTAGGAAAATGGAAGCAAAATCTGGCATACATTAATGCATACATTAACTGTAGGGTTGTACTCTGCAGAAAGCCAGATTCCATTTCAATGCGTGTCTTCAAGAAATATTTTAATGGATTCTATTTATCATTAAATTATGGTGATTTTTTAAAAAAAGAAAAGGGGGGGAAAGATGCTTTTTGCCGAAGTGGATTCAGAATTTCATCTCCTCTCCCCATCCCGCATCCCAGTGAAATAAATAGCAAAACCTCAGAGCCTCTGGTCTCAAAAAAATCATTGCCACTTTTCTGAGGGTCATAAAATAATATCCATTTGATTGATTGCTGCCAGGATGACACTTGCAGCTTCCAGTTGGGATTCTAATAGCCTGCAACTCTACTCCAGGCCATAATTTATTTCAGGATTGTTATCTGTGTTTGCGTCACATCTTTACACAACCATATGCTGACACAGATGTTGGCATGCTTTTTTTGTACAGAGGTGTTGCTGGGATCAGGTCTGTGGAATAACCAGCTTTATATTTATTTACTAGCAAATGAAACTTGCACACACAGATAGAGGCAAATTGGAGACAACAGAACTGGTCTAGCTAGCCATCCCATGTACAGCTTGGTGTGCTCAAAACCTGAATGCTGGACTCAGTGATGAGATATAAACTTTTGTTTCCCAAGTTTGGGATGTGAGTGTAAAGATGTTCCACATTTTCTAACATTTCTAATAATCAGAGTGTCTGGAGCTGTATACAGGGCAAATTTCAGAGTTGCTTTAAAGGTACACCCCCATTTTGAGAAACAAATCTGCAAAAGCCCGGCCACTTTGGAGTGTTTTAGTAATCAAGGTATCTGACTAGGGGTACGCCTGCACCAAATTTTAGCTTCTTAGCTATATATGAACATCAGAACACAGGAAAAGCCCAACATGGTGCCCTTCAGATGTTGTTGGACTCCAGCTCTCTTTAACCTTGGCCATGTTTTCAAGGGCTGATGGAAGTTAGAGTCCAATGATATCTGGAAAGCACCACACTGGCTACCACTGGACAGGAAAGACCAAAGACTTCTAATCCAGCATCTTGTGTCTCACAGAAGCCAACCACATGCCTCTGGGAAGCCCACAGGCAGGGCATGATGAGAGTAGCTCTCTCCGGCCGTTGCTCTCCAGCAAGTAGTATTCAGATGCGCATGGATTCTGATCCAACAGGTAGCATATATCATACAGGATACTGTAGAGCTGGAAAAGGTTCAAAAGAGGGCAACCAAAATGATCATGGGGATGGAGTGGCTCCCCAATGAGGAGGGGGAATTGCAACATTTGGGCCTTTTTATTTTAGAGCAGGGGTTCCCAAACTGTGGTCCCTGGATCAGTGGTGGTCCATGAGCTTCATTCAGGTGGTCCGTGCCATATCTTTAAAAATACAATTAAAATCATACAAAGTCTAGCACAGCACAACTGCTACAACTGCTATCATTACATGGTAAGCCAAGACTTTAGCACTTGACAAGTGACTGGTGTGGGGGGGGTAGGAAGCACTGATTTAGAGAAAAGGCGAGTAAAAGGAGACATGATGAAGGTATATAAATGGCATGGAGAAAGCAGACAGAGAGAAAAAATCTTCCTCTCTCATAACACTAGAACCCATGGAGCTGAATGTTAAGAACATAAGAACATAAGAAGAGCCTGCTGGATCAGGCCAGTGGCCCATCTAGTCCAGCATCCTGTTCTCACAGTGGCCAACCAGGTGCCTGGGGGAAGCCCGCAAGCAGGACCCGAGTGCAAGAACACTCTCCCCTCCTGAGGCTTCCGGCAACTGGTTTTCAGAAGCATGCTGCCTCTGACTAGGGTGGCACAGCACAGCCATCACAGCTAGTAGCCATTGATAGCCCTGTCCTCCATGAATTTGTCTAATCTTCTTTTAAAGCCATCCAACCTGGTGGCCATTACTGCATCTTGTGGGAGCAAATTCCATAGTTTAACTATGCGCTGAGTAAAGAAGTACTTCCTTTTGTCTGTCCTGAATCTTCCAACATTCAGCTTCTTTGAATGTCCACGAGTTCTAGTATTATGAGAGAGGGAGAAGAACTTTTCTCTATCCACTTTCTCAATGCCATGCATAATTTTATACACTTCTATCATGTCTCCTCTGACCCGCCTTTTCTCTAAACTAAAAAGCCCCAAATGCTGCAACCTTTCCTCGTAAGGGAGTCGCTCCATCCCCTTGATCATTCTGGTTGCCCTCTTCTGAACCTTTTCCAACTCTATAATATCCTTTTTGAGATGAGGCGACCAGAACTGTACACAGTATTCCAAATGCGGCCGCACCATAGATTTATACAACGGCATTATGACATCGGCTGTTTTATTTTCAATACCTTTCCTAATGATCGCTAGCATGGAATTTGCCTTTTTCACAGCTGCCGCACACTGGGTCGACATTTTCATTGTGCTGTCCACTACAACCCCGAGGTCTCTCTCCTGGTCGGTCACCGCCAGTTCAGACCCCATGAGCGTATATGTGAAATTCAGATTTTTTGCTCCAATATGCATAATTTTACACTTGTTTATATTGAATTGCATTTGCCATTTTTCCGCCCATTCACTCAGTTTGGAGAGGTCTTTTTGGAGCTCTTCGCAATCCCTTTTTGTTTTAACAACCCTGAACAATTTAGTGTCATCAGCAAACTTGGCCACTTCACTGCTCACTCCTAATTCTAGGTCATTAATGAACAAGTTGAAAAGTACAGGTCCCAATACCGATCCTTGAGGGACTCCACTTTCTACAGCCCTCCATTGGGAGAACTGTCCGTTGATTCCTACTCTCTGCTTTCTGCTTCTTAACCAATTTCTTATCCACAAGAGGACCTCTCCTCTTATTCCATGACTGCTAAGCTTCCTCAGAAGCCTTTGGTGAGGTACCTTGTCAAACGCTTTTTGAAAGTCTAAGTACACTATGTCCACTGGATCACCTCTATCTATATGCTTGTTGACACTCTCAAAGAATTCTAATAGGTTACTGAGACAGGACTTTCCCTTGCAGAAGCCATGCTGGCTCTGCTTCAGCAAGGCTTGTTCTTCTATGTGCTTAGTTAATCTAGCTTTAATTATACTTTCTACCAGTTTTCCAGGGACAGAAGTTAAGCTAACTGGCCTGTAATTTCCGGGATCCCCTCTGGATCCCTTTTTGAAGATTGGCGTTACATTTGCCACTTTCCAGTCCTCAGGCACGGAGGAGGACCCAAGGGACAAGTTACATATTTTAGTTAGCAGATCAGCAATTTCACCTTTGAGTTCTTTGAGAACTCTCGGGTGGATGCCATCCGGGCCCGGTGATTTGTCAGTTTTTATATTGTCCATTAAGCTTAGAACTTCCTCTCTCGTTACCACTATTTGTCTCAGTTCCTCAGAATCCCTTCCTGCAAATGTTAGTTCAGGTTCAGGGATCTGCCCTATATCTTCCACTGTGAAGACAGATGCAAAGAATTCATTTAGCTTCTCTGAAATCTCCTTATCATTCTTTAGTACACCTTTGACTCCCTTATCATCCAAGGGTCCAATTGTCTCCTTAGATGGTCTCCTGCTTTGAATGTATTTATAGAATTTTTTGTTGTTGGTTTTTATGTTCTTAGCAATGTGCTCCTCAAATTCTTTTTTAGCATCCCTTATTGTCTTCTTGCATTTCTTTTGCCAGAGTTTGTGTTCTTTTTTATTTTCTTCATTTGGACAAGACTTCCATTTTTTGAAGGAAGACTTTTTGCCTCTGAGAGCTTCCTTGACTTTGCTCGTTAACCATGCTGGCATCTTCTTGGCCCTGGCGGTCCCTTTTCTGATCTGCGGTATGCACTCCAGTTGAGCTTCTAATATAGTGTTTTTAAACAACTTCCAAGCATTTTCGAGTGATGTGGCCCTCTGGACTTTGTTTTTCAGCTTTCTTTTTACCAATCCCCTCATTTTTGTGAAGTTTCCTCTTTTGAAGTCAAATGTGACCGTGTTGGATTTTCTTGGCAATTGGCCAGTTACATGTATGTTTAATTTAATAGCACTGTGATCACTGCTCCCAATCGGTTCAACAACACTTACATCTCGCACCAAGTCCCGGTCCCCACTGAGGATTAAGTCCAGGGTTGCCGTCCCTCTGGTCGGTTCCATGACCAACTGGTCTAGGGAATAGTCATTTAGAATATCTAGAAACTTTGCTTCTTTGTCATGACTGGAACACATATGCAGCCAGTCTATGTCCGGGTAGTTGAAGTCACCCATTACTACCACATTTCCTAGTTTGGATGCTTCCTCAATTTCATATCTCATCTCAAGGTCTCCCTGAGCATTTTGATCAGGGGGACGATAGATCGTTCCCAGTATTAAGTCCCTCCTGGGGCATGGTATCACCACCCACAACGATTCTGTGGAGGAGTCCGCCTCTTTGGGGGTTTCGAACTTGCTGGATTCAATGCCTTCTTTCACGTATAGAGCGACTCCGCCACCAATATGTCCTTCCCTGTCCTTCCGATATAGTTTATATCCAGGGATAACCGTATCCCACTGGTTTTCTCCATTCCACCAGGTCTCCGTTATGCTCACTATATCAATGCTCTCCTCTAAGACCAAGCACTCCAGTTCTCCCATCTTGGTTCACAGGCTCCTAGCATTAGCGTACAGGCACTTGTAAGCAGTGTCTCTCTTCAAGTGTCTTTGGCACTTGTGGTTTGGCCTGTGGTAATTTTGCTCTTCTGAATTGATATCCTGTGCCCCTGCTCTCACAATGCCTACTTCTAGGCCTACCCCTTTTAAAATTTCATCATTTCTTTGGTTTTTATCCCAGGGGGGAGGTTTATTCCGAACCGGACCTTTCTCAGCTCCTGTCGGGTTTCCCCCCTCAGTCAGTTTAAAAGCTGCTCTGCCACCTTTTTAATTTTAAGTGCCAGCAGTCTGGTTCCATTCTGGTTCAAGTGGAGCCCGTCCCTTTTGTACAGGCCCGGCTTGTCCCAAAATGTTCCCCAATGCCTAACAAATCCAAACCCTTCCACCCGACACCATCGTCTCATCCACGCATTGAGACTGCAAAGCTGGGCCTGTCTGGCTGGTCCTGCGCGTGGAACCGGTAGCATTTCAGAGAAACCCACCTTGGAGGTCCTGGCTTTCAGCATCCTACCTAGCAACCTAAATTTTGCTTCCAGGACCTCACGGCTGCATTTCCCCATGTCGTTGGTGCCAACGTGCACCACGACCACTGACTCCTTCCCAGCACTGTCTACCAAATGTTGGAAGATTCAGGACAGACAAAAGAAAGTATTTATTCATACAGCATATGGTTAACCTGTGGAATTCACTCCCACAGGAGATAGTGATGGCCACCACCTTGCATGGCTTTAAAAGTGGATTAGATAAATCCATGGATTATAAGGCTATCAATGGCTAGTAGCCACAATAGATATATTCAACCTCCACTGTGGGAGGGCATATGCTTCTGAATACCAGTTGCTGAAAACCACAGGAGGTAGTAACTGCACTCAGGTTCTGCTTGCGGGTTTCCAACGGGCATCTGGTTGGCTACTGTGAACATAGAATGCTGGACTAAATGGGCCATTAGCCTGATGAAACAGACTCTCCTCATGTTCTGATGTTCACATAGCCATTGTGACTCGTAGCTATTAACTAGTATCATGACTAGTAACCTTTATCCTCCACAAATAAATCTAATCTCTTTAAAGGGTTGTCTCAGATAAGAATATGTAAGAATAGTTTGATTGTGTTTGTTCACTTGAAGACTCCTATTTAGAGGGTAATGGCATATTATATAACCTCCCTGCAAACGAATCAGGATGCAAGCGCAACAAATGGGCCATCTGGAAGAAACACAATTTGACGAAGGCTGGCATAAGCTTTTGTGGACCAAAGTCCAGCTTTACCATTTATTATTATTATTATTATTATTATTATTATTATTATTATTATTATTATTATTATTATTATTACATGGCATTGTAATCAGTAGAGACTGTTCTCCCACTTTCTTTCAGTTTCCCTAAAGAAGATCCGATGAAAAACATTTTGAGGATAGAATGCTTGATTAGCCTCTGCCTGGTTTTCCTAATTTAGAAAGATAATTGAAAACATAATGGATTTTGGGGGACAGGTGGAGTAAGGTAGAAATGGAGCATCTTTTGCAAACACATGCCATTTAAAATCTATAGCACATCACCTATATCAGCTGAGTGTATTGCTTTAATTAGAAAAATACGATCCTTCTGCTAATGCAAGCATAGCGTAGAGAATCACTGTCAGCCATGGGATTCTATCATACAACCAAAGACTGAATCTTCATTCGTGTGTGTGTGTGTGCTTTTAAAGAAAGTGCATATGGGAACATAGGAAGCTGCCTTATACTGAGTCAGATGGTTCATTTAGCTTGGCATTGTCTACACCAGGTGTGAGGAACCTTTGGCTCTCCAGATGTTGCCAAACTACAACTCCCATTAGCTCCAGCAAGCGTAGCCAATGGCCAGGGATGATGGGTGTTGTAGTTCAGCAACATTTAGAGGGCTACAGGTTCCCCACACCTGGTCTACACGGACTGGCAGCAGCTCCCTAGCATTTAATATCAGGAGCCTTTCCTAGTTGGACCTGGAGATGCCAGGGATTGAACCTGGGACCATCTGCATACAAAGCAGATGCTCTGCCATTGAGCAACGGCCCTCCAGACGTCTTATTCAACAATCTTCCCCTCAGTTTTGGTAGCTCTCATTTTAGTATCTGCTATGAAGAGGAGACCCGCTTTCCAAACTAAGTGATCTCTGAAGAGAGATCATTAAATTGTACCATGAGAAAAGGGGAGCATAGAAGGGGGATCCAGATTTGTCTTCTTAATGCACAGCTAGGGATGGGTGAATCTGTCAGTTAAACATAAGAACATAAGAAGAGCCTGCTGGATCAAGCCAGTGGCCCACCTAGTCCAGCATCCTGTTCTCACAGTGGCCAACCAGGTGCCTGGGGGAAGCCCGCAAGCAGGACCCGAGTGCAAGAACACTCTCCCCTCCTGAGGCTTCCGGCAACTGGTTTTCAGAAGCATGCTGCCTCTGACTAGGGTGGCACAGCACAGCCATCATGGCTAGTAGCCATTGATAGCCCTGTCCTCCATGAATTTGTCTTATCTTCTTTTAAAGCCATCCAAGCTGGTGGCCATTACTGCATCTTGTGGGAGCAAATTCCATAGTTTAACTATGCGCTGAGAAAAGAAGTACTTCCTTTTGTCTGTCCTGAATCTTCCAACATTCAGCTTCTTTGAATGTCCACGAGTTCTAGTATTATGAGAGAGGGAGAAGAACTTTTCTCTATCCACTTTCTCAATGCCATGCATAATTTTATACACTTCTATCATGTCTCCTCTGACCTGCCTTTTCTCTAAACTAAAAAGCCCCAAATGCTGCAACCTTTCCTCATAAGGGAGTCGCTCCATCCCCTTGATCATTCTGGTTGCCCTCTTCTGAACCTTTTCCAACTCTATAATATCCTTTTTGAGATGAGGCGACCAGAACTCCACACAGTATTCCAAATGCGGCCGCACCATAGATTTATACAACGGCATTATGATAAAGGCTGTTTTATTTTCAATACCTTTCCTAATGATCCCTAGCATGGAATTTGCCTTTTTCACAGCTGCCGCACACTGGGTCGACATTTTCATCGTGCTGTCCACTACAACCCCGAGGTCTCTCTCCTGGTCGGTCACCGCCAGTTCAGACCCCATGAGCGTATATGTGAAATTCAGATTTTTTGCTCCAATATGCATAATTTTACACTTGTTTATATTGAATTGCATTTGCCATTTTTCCGCCCATTCACTCAGTTTGGAGAGGTCTTTTTGGAGCTCTTCACAATCCCTTTTTGTTTTAACAACCCTGAACAATTTAGTGTCGTCAGCAAACTTGGCCACTTCGCTGCTCACTCCTAATTCTAGGTCATTAATGAACAAGTTGAAAAGTACAGGTCCCAATACCGATCCTTGAGGGACTCCACTTTCTACAGCCCTCCATTGGGAGAACTGTCCGTTGATTCCTGCTCTCTGCTTTCTGCTTCTTAACCAATTCCTTATCCACAAGAGGACCTCTCCTCTTATTCCATGACTGCTAAGCTTCCTCAGAAGCCTTTGGTGAGGTACCTTGTCAAACGCTTTTTGAAAGTCTAAGTACACTATGTCCACTGAATCACCTCTATCTATATGCTTGTTGACACTCTCAAAGAATTCTAATAGGTTACTGAGACAGGACTTTCCCTTGCAGAAGCCATGCTGGCTCTGCTTCAGCAAGGCTTGTTCTTCTATGTGCTTAGTTAATCTAGCTTTAATAATACTTTCTACCAGTTTTCCAGGGACAGAAGTTAAGCTAACTGGCCTGTAATTTCCGGGATCCCCTCTGGATCCCTTTTTGAAGATTGGCGTTACATTTGCCACTTTCCAGTCCTCAGGCACGGAGGAGGACCCAAGGGACAAGTTACATATTTTAGTTAGCAGATCAGCAATTTCACATTTGAGTTCTTTGAGAACTCTCGGGTGGATGCCATCCGGGCCCGGTGATTTGTCAGTTTTTATATTGTCCATTAAGCTTAGAGCTTCCTCTCTCATTACCACTATTTGTCTCAGTTCCTCAGAATCCCTTCCTGCAAATGTTAGTTCAGGTTCAGGGATCTGCCCTATATCTTCCACTGTGAAGACAGATGCAAAGAATTCATTTAGCTTCTCTGCAATCTCCTTATCATTCTTTAGTACACCTTTGACTCCCTTATCATCCAAGGGTCCAATTGTCTCCCTAGATGGTCTCCTGCTTTGAATGTATTTATAGAATTTTTTGTTGTTGGTTTTTATGTTCTTAGCAATGTGCTCCTCAAATTCTTTTTTAGCATCCCTTATTGTCTTCTTGCATTTCTTTTGCCAGAGTTTGTGTTCTTTTTTATTTTCTTCATTTGGACAAGACTTCCATTTTTTGAAGGAAGACTTTTTGCCTCTGAGAGCTTCCTTGACTTTGCTCGTTAACCATGCTGGCATCTTCTTGGCCCTGGCGGTCCCTTTTCTGATCTGTGGTATGCACTCCAGTTGAGCTTCTAATATAGTGTTTTTAAACAACTTCCAAGCATTTTCGAGTGATGTGACCCTCTGGACTTTGTTTTTCAGCTTTCTTTTTACCAATCCCCTCATTTTTCAGTTTTTCAGTTTCTCATTCTTCCGGGCTTCAGTTGAGGTCTCCACATTTCCACAGCCATTTTTTTTTAAAATCCTCATAAAAATTCCTCAGTGTATTAGTGCACCTTTCTCCAAATATACACATTTATGCATGCAGTTTTCCCTAATATAAAGAATGCTTGCATGCTGTTTTCACTAGTACATGCATTATTAAGCATTCTTTACCCTAGCACACTGTTCTTCAATCTTGGGTCCCCAGGTGTTGCTGGGTTACAACTCCCATCATCCCCAGATAGCATGGTCAATGGTCAGGGATGATAGGAGTTATAGTCCATCCAACATCTGGGCACCCAGGGTTGAAGAACACTGTCCTAGCAGATGCGTTTTTGCACACATTACTTGACTGGAGAACTGCACTGCAAAATCCACAGACGTGTGAATTCCGAAGGTTGGCTCTGTTTTGGACTGTGTCAGCTATGCTCCATTTCTTGTATGATTACAGAAATTGTGAATAAGGTAGGTTTGCCTTTAAATGCACACCGAATCAAATTTCTCCCCCCATCCCCGTGCATGGCCATTTTACACCAGGACCGACACTGTTGTTTGGGATGTTTTCTGGTCTACCGACTCTTAATGTTGTTAATCTCAACAGATACAGATAGCATTGCCTCGGGTTCCTATAAAACAATCAGCTGCCAGCGTATTAACCTTCTGTTATTTTGTTTGCCACAAAGCGGGGACCACCCTGCTGAACACTTTACAGGCATTTTATTTGCTATGTTGATTCCTATTAGATATCATTAGGTACACAATAATTATTATAATTATGTGCATTGCTTAGGCTACCCTGCTAAATAACAACTGCGTTTATTCAGAAGTCATAATTGCTGCATCTAGACTTTAAAATGAAATCTAATTAGATGTCAGTTTATCCTTCTAAGCCCCCCCCCACCATGGCAAGCAAATTGAATCTATAGCCACAGTCACAGTTTAAGAAATCTTGTCCAGCAACCGGTTTATTTTTATAATGCATTGCTACATCTTATAGAAGTGGTATGTGTGTTATTAACTAAGAAATATGGATGTAAACTTTATTGCATGAGCTAAGCACATAATACAAGCCCTGCTGGAAGACACCAAAGGTCCATCTAGTTCAGGATACTGCTTCTTCCAGTGGCCAATATGGCTCAGGCCATACCCTACTATTATTCCTTACAACCTGACATTCAGTGGTATAGTGTCGCTGAACATAGAGGTCCCTCATGGCCATCTTGACTTAAGCTGTTGCTAGCTTTCTGGCTTCTAGCTCTCTTTTAAACGTAAAACAGACTTCTATATCATAGGCCCAAGGCACCTTAGATGCCATGATGCAGGTAACTTGTAGCTTCTTAGTCTTGCAAGTACCCTGGTTCTACTCTCCACTGGAGTCTGCTGCTTTAAAACTCTATGCAGCTATTTATTTATTTATTTTAAAAGATAACTCACTTCCCAGTGCCAAATATTCCAAGAAAGGATGCAAATTTAAAATGAAATGCAATATAAAACCTACAGCATCACAAACGATATCGACAGAGGGAAGCCTGATGAGGCTTGAGCATGTGTTTCATGAGAGGTACCACAGTGCCACAGATAAAGAGCATAAGAACATATGAAGAGCCCCGCTGGATCAGGCCAATGGCCCATCTAGTCCAGCATCCTGTTCTCACAGTGGCCAGCCAGATGCCTATGGGAAGCCTGAAAACAGGACCTGAGTGCAACAACACTTTCCCTACTTGCAATTCCCAGCAACTGGATGCCAGATGCTGCATGTGATCCCTCGGATCATAATTCGCTTCACTGCTGCCCTAAAAGACTTACCACTATAACCAACCCACTTAGGTTCCTCATAAACTGGAAATGAAACCCGCCGACTTCAAAATAAGCATGCTGAGAACCACAGCCGCACAAATTGCCCCATTGCATATCTTAGCCTGGTGCATCGAGTTCACTTCCACTTTGCAATTCAGAGCATACCTGCTTGTTTAATGTGTGCGCATAACTACAAGCATGTCATTTATCCTGTCTGTTGCAGACAGAGACATATTTGTCCCAGAAAAGATGGGTGACAAGTATTGACACATGCAAGGTATTAGGCAGCCTGTGTTAAGTAAATTAGCTCCACATCCGGTGATCCTAAATGATAAGCTTTGGACACCTGGAAAAAAGTTGAAAACCCCTCCCCACCTGGCCAGCACAAGCCACTAAAAAGTTACTGCAGTTTAATTATGTTTTCGTGTTTGGTTGAATGTTAGCTGGTCACCTCCATGCTGGGCTGCCGCTGGCTGGGTAGGAACACAAGAAGCTTGGACCACCAAGTCAGACCATTGGTTCATCAGGCTCAGTGTTGTCTAGATCAGACATGGGGAACCTTTTTTCTTCCCAAGGGCCTCATTCCCTTCTGGGCAACCCTTACAAAGGTTGTTATTATTATTATTATTATTATTATTATTATTATTATTATTATTATTATTATTATTATTATTATTATTATTACTATTATTATTACTATACTCTCAAACATCCCTCTTTATTCTCCATCCAAGCAATTAAGAGGCATTATTACAGTTCATAGACATTCCAGCCTGGCAAAAACATTCAAGGAAGGTGCAAAGCAGGGCCAGTATGGGATGTGGTGGGAGGAGTTCCAAGCACCAAATAGAGAAGCTTGGGGGGAGGCTCATCCAACCCCTGGGCCTCAGGTTCCCTATCCATGGTCTAGACCAACAGTGGGGAACCTGTGGCCCTTCAGATACTGTTGACTCCAACTTATAGCTAACAAGGCCTATGGTTGGGATGTTGAGAGATGGAGTCCAAGAACCTTCAGGAGGACCACTGGTTTCCCACTGCTGGTCTACACTGACTGGGAGCGGCTCTCCAGAGTTTCAGGGCTTGAACCTGCAACCTTCTGAATAGCAAAACTGGTGCTCTACCAGCTCATCTCCCAAGCTTTACATCTAAAGCACTCGTTGCAATGCAGGTCCCTCCTTGTCTCTCCTTACAAGCATCTAAGCATATCTCTGATTTCTCCCCAAATGTTGGAGTTCCAGATTACTTGGTCTTGATGCCAAGTTGGAAACAATGCTTGTAGAATCCTCCACTGCTTTTAAAAATTCTAAATGTTATACAGGAGTCTCTGTATATTTCAAATTCCTTCATGTTTCTCACCATCACCATCACCACCACTCTTGCCACATCACCAATGCATTGATAACTGACAGGGGGAGGCAGCCGCTTGTATGCATACGGTTGCATCTGTGCCCAGGAACACAGGTAAGCATCACAAAAACACCACACAAAAAGAGCCTTGATGTACTCCTTCAAGATTTCCTTTAAAATGTTTTAATCCAGTGTGGGGAACCTCAAGCTCGGGGAGGGGGGAATTCAATTTATTTCATATTTAAATGCAAATCTATCAAGTTTGCACTTTTCAAAACAGTATGAAAACCAAAGCATAGCCATCCTTCATACTTATCTGAATTTTGCAATGCAGTTCTCCAACCAAGCAATGTTTACAAAAATGCATATATTAGGGGGTAAAGTGTTATTAAAATGAATTTATTCATGAAAATAACATATGAATCCATTATATTAGTAAAACTTGCTTGCAGAAGGTGTGTACATTAACCAAAACTGCATACAAACGTGTGTTTATTAAGAGAAAATTGCACTAAAATGCTGATGAATTGTCATTCGGATTTTCTTTTTTGAACGTGGAGAACTGAATTTAAGATTGGGGGGGAAAAGAGAAACAGAGAAAACCAAAATGGACATATCTTTCCATCCCGAGTCCAAGGATTCTTTATCTGACCCTTGGGACGCTCCTCAGACCATAACCTCTCTCCCCAAGCTATGCCCCTCTCACCAGCCCTGCTCTGCACCCTCCTTGAGGGCTTTTGCCTGGCTGAAATGTGTCCTTGAACTGTGATGATGCCTCATAATTGCCTGGATGGAGGATAGAAATGGGGCAGGGAGGAAGTAAAGCGGGGGAAAACAAACTCATTTAAAAAGGGAATCAGTGAAAGAGGAATAGATTTTCTGTCGATCCCCACCCCCTCACTGGTTCAGGTTACTTTTTACATGTGTTGGTGCTTTTCTCCCAAGAAGAGTCACATCTGTTATTCTGCCCACTTTGGTCCCTGACCTTGTCCACCACTGGAATGTGGCCCCTGGAAAGTTGCCCATGAGAGAATATGGCCCTTAGGTAGAAAAAAAAATCCTCATCCCTCCTCTACATAATGTATTAAGAAACTGAAAAGACTAAACGTTATTTTATTTATTGGGGGGGAAAGTGAAGGAGGGGAGCTTGACTACACAGAGGAATATGCACTCGTTATAGGGTTGGCTATTATTCAATGAAATACTTGCAAGCGATGTTTGTAATGCTTTAGCAAATTCTTCTAATACCTACCTTATACAACAATATAAAGTCCCCAAAGAGGTATGCATCACAGATATGGATAAGAGCTGAGATGTGAATTCAGAAGTCTGCCAGCTTTTTAATATAAAAAAAGTAAAGCAAAGATTTTAAAATTAGAGGTTAATTTCCAGTCCCATACTTGATTCCAAACATATGCATGGGGCATGAGTTTTCTGTCCCACAGACTGGGATTCCTGATACAACAGCTCTCCTTTGAGCAACATTAAGAAGGCTACTGAAATGATCAATGCTGAGAACTGAAAAATCTTCATAAATGTGGCACAATCTGCTGTTTGGTCTTCTGTCCTGCTCACAAGTTGTGTGAAACCTCTTCCTGTATTGGGATGACTGTTTCTGCCCTTTAATGCATTGACATCACACTTGCTTGAGGGACACTTGCCCATGCAAATGAACGTCAGCGTTCTGTAATCAGGTAAGCAATGCACATCCTTGTTTCATATTACATGCATATCCTCATTATCTGCAATTGCATATCATGTTCCCTATTCAGAATAGCACATGCAGGGGTATAATGCAGATCAGAGTCTGTATTGCTCATTGGATGCATAATTGGCTTAATTGTGCAACAGCTTGCACAATTAAGTCGCTGCTGCTTTTCGTAGATCTGACAAAAATATCACAACCCTGCTGCCTGTCAAGGAAGCTTATCTGCAACAACAAATATGTGGGCTTCGCTACAAGAATAGAACGTTCTATTATTTTTCAGCCTCTTTGAAAGAGGGAGAGACAGACAAATCTATGACAAAGCCCGAAATCACGTCAGAAACACACTGCAAGTTGCAAGTGCTGCCGAAAGTTTGTTGAAATTGCGAACACTGTCCAGAAGATCATCTATTTGCTGTAATATCTGATAGATTTGTTCACTGCAATGGAAACTAACTATCCAGAGGTCAAAGCAATCTGCCCGCTTCTGCTTCAGAAGAATCTAGCAGCCCAAACTCCCAGGCCTTCTGGCCTCTTGCAGATACACATAACTAATCCCTCAAAACTCAGTCCTCCCACTAAAGTGCATCAGGATGACATCCCAGCATGTAGAAGTTTGCTCTCTGTTAAGTGGACCATGCTGCCACATAGTGGAAGTCCGATGCATCCTGCCTTGGCTGCACGTTGCAACGTGTCCCACATCCGTGAAGATGAAATAATGAGGCTTGTTCATTCCTGTAATAATTAACGGTGCATTTGCACTCCACGTGGATCGCTGTTGATATTTACTGTTTCATCAAGTATGATGGATGCCTTGTGTTTGCAAATTCAGATTAGCATAATTTCTTAACCAAGGGACCCATGAAAAGGTTCAATTATGAACCAATCTCATTAATACCAGGGCTTGTTAAACTAATAGAAAGAGACAACCCCAACAGCTCTGATATGGATACATGTGCTTCGAATATAATTAATGGAGAAGTATCCCAGGCCTGAAACAAGCCAGCATTCTATGAAATATGACATGCTGGAATAACTATGTTAATAGATAATATGATGCCTGGAATTCAGGATTTCATAGACATTTTTATAATATCTTCCACCACCACCACCATTAAAACACACAGCCATGACAAAATTTACAACTCACCTAGAAAACTCTGGCCCAGGGTAAGCCAACTGCAATCACATCATCCAGTTCCCCCCCCCATATATTAGTGCATTGTGAGCTCATTTCCATATAGCAATTCTTTCTTCAAAGCATCTGAAACCAGAGTGAGCACTCTGTATTTGTCAGCTGTAGCTTCAGTTGTGTTTATATAGAATGGATTCTGGGAGCTCTTGCCATTTAAACCAGAGAGAGTGGTAAACCTGTGGTCCTCCAGATGTTGCCAGACTACAACTCCCATCATCCTGGGCTTCTGGCCATGATGTCTGGGGCTTATGGGTGGCGAAATCAGAGAACATCTGGAGGGCCACAGGTTCTCCATCCCTGATGTACACAGAACTGCACACAAATGTATGTGTGCATTTGGGGGAAGGGAGCTTCTCCCACATTCTTCCTTGATTTTCATATGTTCCAAAGCATTACCAGACCAAGCCAACATGGAACCACCCTCCAGAGTGGTTACATTAATAATGCAAAAAATCATTCATTAATCATGCAGAAAAAAATATGTCAAGATGGCAATCAGATGTTGGCTCAATTTGCGTGATCATTCCACATTTTTCTGCACCTGTTCACGACCGACCATCATCTTGCTAGATCTTTGACACATGATCAGCAAATGTGTACGGTTTGAAATTATTTTGGGGGCCTTGGTATTTATTTAGAGGTGATTCTGGCTATGCAAAAGCAATCCCTGTCATATCCACAGGAAGCCTCATATTTAGATCCATTTCATCCTGTGTGGCTGGGACATGGGATGTACCTTATACCAGATTGTTTGTCCATCTAGTCCAGTATCATCTACTGCAGGGGTGGGGGCCAAATGCTGGCCTGTCTCTGGCCCTTGGGGCTCTCTCTGCCCCACACACCTTCCCCAGCCACACCCCCATTGAATGTTGTTTCCTGCTGGAATGTGTCCATCAACTCTGAGATAGGGACTCTTGCTCCCCCAGATGGAGGACAAAGAGAGGTGTGAGAGTGTGTGCAGAAACTAGCCTACCGTACAAAGGTAAAACATATATTCATGTTCCACCCCCTTTTGACCCTGGCCCCACCCACTACTGACATGTGGCCCCTAGAAGGTTGCTCAGAAGGGAATGTGGCCCTTGGGGTGAAAAAGTTTCCCCACCCCTAATCTACCAGATGTTTGCAGTTCCCCAGGGTGTCAGGCAAGTATCTTATCTATCACTTTCTATCCAAGTATTTTCTAACTAGAGATGCCAGGAACTGAAAATGGGGAATCCAAAACCTATGTTCTGCCACTGAGCTATGGCATCTGACCGGCCACTAGTTCCATCCACTGGACATCTCAGATGGGCCATGAGACTAGTGAGGCATATTCAAGCCCCTGCAACAAGGCAGGGCCATTCACCCACTGACTGGATCAATCCACATACTCTGGATCATGGGTAGGGATGGCTGATCATTTCAATTCAGTTCTCATTTCAAGCAGAATTTATCAAATTCACAATTTCTGAAACAATATGAGAACCGAAACACAACCATCCTTCGAAATTTGCATTTATTAGAATTTGGGGATGCAGTTCTCCAACTAAACAACATTTACAAAAATGCATATATTAGGGGAAAGTGTGCATTGAATACATGAGTGAAAATAATATGCAAAAAGGCATGATATGATGAGAAGTGGCTTGCAAAAATGTATACCTTTGTCAAAACTGCCTACAAAAATGTGTTTATTTCAAGAAATTTGCACTACAATGGTGGAGAATTTTCATATTTTTTTAAAAAAAACGCTGATCACTGCAGAAATGTAGAGAACTGAATTTAACATTGGAAAAATGAGAAACTGAGAGAACCAAAACTGACAGATCTTTCCATCCCTAATCACAGATGAGGAACTTTTCTCAGCCGGAGGGCCGCATTTCCACTCTGGCAACTTTTCAAGGCCCACATGCCGGTGGTGAGTGCTGCCAGAGACAAACATAGGCAGAGCAACAGATGTAAACCTTCCTTTTGTACATCAGGCTTGTGTCCGCACACACTCCCCTCTGTGTCCTCCACCAAGGCAATCAGGAGTGATTACCAGAGTCGAAAGATATATTCCAGTGAGGCAAAAATATCTGAAGTGTGACACAGGGCCACGGAGTGGTGTGGCTTGGGAAGGGGCCAGATGGAGAGGCCTGGAGGGCCGCATTTGGCTCATGGTCCTGAACTTCCACACCCAAGATCAAAGCCATAGTGAGCTTCAGTAATCTTCAGGTGAGTCCCTGGGGTGTAAAGAAGTGGAGGCTGGTGGCTCCGATGTCAGTGGGGCAGGAAATCTGCTCCGGGTTTTAGTCTGAACTTTCAAGAAAGGCTTTAGATGACTCCTTGCAAGTCCAGACTAAACCTCAGAGCAAATGCATTGCCCCACTGACACTCCACTGGTGTAAGAACAATAGTGGTCCCCTTACACCGCATCAGACCACTGGCCCATCTAGCTCAGTATTGTCCACACTGACTGGCAGCAGCTCTCCAGGGTTTCAGGCAGGGAATCTTTCCCAGCTCTACCTGGAGATGCTGGGGATTGAACCTGGGACCTTCTGCATGGAAAGCAGATGCACTGCCACTGAGCTGTGGACCTTCTCCAGGTTCATTGCCAGGAGATTGTATGCTCGCGCTGTTTCACCAAGTAAGCATATCTCTCTCAGCAAGCAAGGTGACTAAAGGAAGCAACCACTTAAGTAAATAAATAGCCTGCCTCCCCAATCAATTTTCCATCAAAAATATAAAATCCATACAACAATAACATCAACAGCTGCAAATAAACCCAAACAAGAAGGACACTGAATCAGTCATAACCTGAACCAGGATAAGTATAGGGAAGTATGGAGTTGGGAAATCAAGGGTGGGCTAAATCTGGCCCTCCAGGCTTCTCTCTCTGGCCCTTGGGATGCTTCCTAGGCCATGCCCAGTCTTGCTTGGACAGAACGTGTCCTTGAACTAGGACAGTTTCTCTTGCTTGCCTGTATGGAAGGGGATGTGCGTGGTTTGTTTTTTTTTTTTTTTTTCATTTATTTATTTATTAGATGTATATCCCACCCTTTCTCCCAGTAGGAGAAAGTATAGTACTCTTACGCTACAAAGGTAAGAGTCACATCCATTGCTCCACCACTGGCATGTGGCCCCTGTAACTTTGCCCATGAGAGAATGCAGCCCTTGGGCTGAAAAACATTCATCACCCTGGAGGTCATCTCTCTAACAAGGGTAGTCCACAACTGGGAGAACAAGAGCTGTAGCTCAGTGGCAGAGCACACGTCGTGCAGGCAGAAGAACCCAATCCAGTCCCTGGCATCTCCAGGTAGGACTTGGGCAATACCCCTGTCTGAAACCCTGGAGAACACTGCCAGTCATTGTGGACTAAGGGTGGGGAGCCTCATGCCTGGTGGCCTTTATACGTGGCCCTTGGGACTCTCCTCCCCAGTCTGCACCTCCTCCTCAACCACACACCCTCTTTCCAGGCCACACTCCTTACCAAGCCTACTCCGCCCCCCCCCTTGAATGCATTTCCCCAGCTGGAACGTGCCCTTGAATGTTGATCACGCCTCTTGCTTCTCTAGATGGGGGAGAGGAAGGGGTGTGTGAGTGTGTGTAGAACTACTCTACTGTGCGAAGGTAAAATTGACGTTAGCTGCACCATCCACTTTTGCCTCCGACCCCGTCCAGGCATGTGGTCCGGAGAAAGTCCCCCGAAGGAAATAATGGCTCTCAGTCTGAAAGAGGTTCTGCACCCCTGTTGTAAACAATACTGAGCTTGATAGACCAAAGCTACCTGGACCTACAGGACTTTCCTAGAATAGATAATTTCTGTTTTGTTAAAAGAAAAAAAAAGAAAAAAGAGCACAGCAGAAAAGTGTAGTTGTCTCTGAAATCCCAGTAAGTTTTCCATCCCATGAAGCTGACTTTTGGAAGATTCAGGAGAGAGAAAAGAAAGTATTTCTCTGCACAGCACGTAGTTGAACTATGGAATTTGCTCTCACAAGAGGCAGCGATGGTCACCAACCTGGATTACTTTAAAAGAGGATTACACAAATCCACGGAGGACAAGGCTGTCAGTGGCTACTAGCCACGATGGCTATCCTCTGCCTCCATAGTCAGAGGGGGTATGCTTCCAAATACCCATTGCTGGAAACCTCAAGCGGGGAGAGTGCTCTTGTGCATAGGTCCTGCTTGCGGGCTTCCCATGGGCAACTGGCTGGCCACTGTGAGAACAGGATGCTGGACTAGATGGGCCACCGGCCTGATCCTGCAGGCTCATCTTATGTTCTTAATTATTTTCCAGATGGACATAAATAAATTCAGCGGTGGTAGAGGACATACCTTGCATACAGAGGTACCATATTCAATTCCTGGAATCGCCACATAGGGCCTGGAAGCATCCCTGTCTGAAACCCAGACAATGTAGACAATTCCAAGCTAGATGGACAGGTAGATGGACTATCAGGCAGCATCCTGTGAGCATAGAGCAGTGTCAGATGGTCTCTGTAGAGTTACATGTGAGAAAGAATTGAACTCATTGGAAATCAATCAGTTGGCATTGCTTTACTTCACAGTGGGTACCAGGCAAAAAGGGAAGTTGTGGTCAAGAAGAAATATTTGTAATGTTTCTTTCCAGTTTTAGTCTGGCTAGAACAGGAGAAGAGATATGTGACTGTAGGAAGATACATCATACTAGGGTAAGAGAACTACCCGTAGATGTGATATGTTGACCATACATGGAATGAGATCTGGAATGTTCAATGTGAGGTATGTACAACTATATAAGCTTGTAGGTCCATGGCTCAAGAGAGGCCTGTTCATTCTTGGGCACTCTCTCCTGATGGCCATCAGTATTTTTGCTGTTGCTTACAAATAAACTTCTGTCCTTTTGGCAGAGAACCTATTATTGGCTCTATTGAAGTGTTTTTCCTTCCACACATGACATTGTAGTTTCTGGTAGCTGGATGAAGTGGAAGAGCAGTTAGGGGAGGTGTTCTGGGGAAAGGTGACAGGAGAGATCAGCCCCAAAGCCATCTGTGTATGCTTGACTCAGACCCTAACCTGTCTTGCCCTGAATATATAGCTCTCCAGAAATAAAAGGGGTGGAGTGAAGCCTACAATGTCAAAATCTATGTATTATAAGCACACATGCTGGGAGAAATTAGGAACTTTTTTGGCAGCTTTAGATCGGTTCCAGTGAAATGAGTCACGTGCAGAATACAATACCTCCCTAACAATTCATTGTTGAGCCTCGCACCCACTTCCTCATGTTAAAATTTGTTTTCCAAACTGATTTTCCCTGCACATGCTGTCATATGCTCTTTATTATTTTATTTATTTATTAGTTTTAATCAACGAGACCAGGATTTTGAAATCACGCTAGGTTTTTCTGCATTCTTTAAAGGCCCAGTTACCAAAAATACTTGGGAATGGATGGGTGACTCATCTCGTAGATCACTGAAGTCTATAAAATATTCAGTGACTCACAGTGTCCTAGCAGAAACCACTGAAGAAGGCCCTCTTTAAAAAGAGGGAGGGTCTATTGTTCACAGGGTAAAGGTTTAAAAAAATCCAAAAGAATTCTATGCATTAAGAGCCATGTTATCAAATGTCCAGTTTGTGTCCAGCCTGTGTCTCTCTGTTTCTCTTCTTTAAAAAAAAAAAAAAACCTAATAAGAGAGAGACTGTTTGCTAGACTAATTTCAATTTGTAAATGTTGATTAGTTCCATGCAAGAGTATAATGAACCAGAAGGGAGGAAAAATATGACCCTGGAAAGGGGTTTCAAAGATTATAGCAGCTGTGTGCAAACGCTCCTTTGCTTAGAGTTACAAAGGAGGCACAGCTCGCTGTGGGAATGATTCACCTCTTATTTATAAACAGATGAAGATGAGGAAGAAGCAAAGAGAAAAAGGCTGGCATTTCATTTCACCTCTAAGCATAACAGATCTGCGAGTGTTTAAGGGTACATCGGCCCTTCTCAGCCTTTGAATAAAATGCCCAGTTGCTGAAAAGAGAGAATAATCCGATGGATTGACTTCACTTGTCAGGACACAAGTAGAAACTTCTGCCATCGCAGCTGATCCCCTGCTTTCAGGAGGGATCTGAAGCCATGTCATGTTCCCACATGGCCCTAATCTCTCTCCTCTTCCCCCCCACCCCCTATTTATTTTAAACAGCCCAACACTGAGCCATGGAGTAAAGGAAGTATTGCCAGTGGAGCTTTTCTGTCTTAATTTTGGTCTCTCGAGACTGCTTCACACTAGGCTTTTTATCCTTGGGTACGCCTGTAATCACACACACATCTTGCGGCTGCTTCAAAGCAGCATGCTCTTGGTGCTGCAGCTGCCTTCTCGTTTGCTTTCTGTTCTCGCTGCTAAACTCTCTCACCTCCACCGAAAGGTGCTGGGGGGGGTCTTGAACTGGGGACTCTGGCAGCAGGGCCTAGATAGATTTGCTCCCTCAATCACCCCCAGGGTGGTCTTACAAGGTGAGAAAACGGTTGGTCTAAGCTCAGTTGTGCTGCAGCGCCACCACTGCAGATGGCCAACAAGTAGTACTACAGCTTCCATCCCAGGTGACACAAGGAGCCAACAGGATTCCCTCTGGCCCTATAAAGCAGCTGCTCAGCCTGATCTACTCACATAGACTTCCTTTCCAAGTCTGACCAGCTGCCTGCCTGTCTCCTAGTCACTACTCCTTGCATCTGTCCAGAATTCAGCTGTTAAAATCATTCAGGTTTCGTTGCTCAGGCCAGGTGACATCTCTTCTCAAATCCTTTTGCAGACTTCCCATCTTGGCCCATCCCCTCTGTATCTGGTGGACTACAACCTGGGAGACCAAGGTTCGAATCCCCACACCGCCATGAAGCTCACTGGGTGACCTTGAGCCAGTCACTGCCTCTCAGCCTCAGAGAGAGGCAATGGTAAACCCTCTCTGAATACCGCTTACCATGAAAACCCTATTCATAGGGTGGCTAAAGGGAGGATCGACTTGAAGGCAGCCCATTTCTATTCCCACCCCCCATTACTTCCAGACAACCTGTTTAATGAGTGTTCATCCTGATTTGTTTGCAGAGAGATTAGACTACACCAGCTATGTAATGAGCATTCATCCTGATTCGTTTGTGGGGAGATTCGATGAGGTTGCATCAAACAAATGCCGCCCCATACTTTCCCAGTACATTTCTCCATCGCTCTCCTTTTGGGGTGAAGAGGGTTCGTTTCACAAGACCTCCCAATCGACTGTAATCGTGCAACCTGAATTTGCTGGTGTGCATTTAAATCCCACCTGAAAAAAAGCAATAGTCTGGAAGTAGCCTACCAAGCGGCATTATTTGCAACAGCAGCCAAGAAAACCCATGAATTGTAAAATGTTATAAGAATAGAATGGGTGATCTCCAGTTAAGCCATAGAGCAGAGTCATTGAAGCCAATATTGGCTATGTTCTCATTCCACCTTTGGAGGCAGCATACCTCTGAATGCCAGTTGCTAGAAATCACAAGTGAGGATGATGTGCTGCTGTGCCCAGTTCTTGCTTGCAAGCTTCCCACAGGCACCTAGCTGGCCACTTTGAGAACAGGGTGCTGAACTAGATAGGTCTTTTGTTCTGATGAAGCATGATTCTCCTTAGAATCTTAATGGACTTGAGTTATTTGAGTGGGCCTTCCCTGAGGATGACTAACGCTGGATATCACATATCATAGTTGCTGATCCGGTGGGTGTAATTTCTACTTGGGAATGGAACACTTTTCTGCACACCAGTAGGAACAGTGCTGTGATCGATTGAGACAACTTTCTGTATGTAACTGGATTACAAAGAAATGCAGTGTTTCGGTCAGTTTGGCTGCACAACACTATGCACTAGTCAAAAATAAGGCCCCATCTGCACTATATATTTAAAGCAGTGTTATAACACTCTATATAGTCATGGCTTTCACCAAAGAATCCTGGGAAGTGTCATTTGTTAAGGGTGCTGAGATTTGTTAGGAGACCCCTAATCCTCCCACAGAGCTACAGTTTCCCAGGGTTCCCTGGGAAGAGGGATTGTCTGTTGATTCACTCTGGGATTTCTAGCTATAAAGAGGAACAGGGATCTCCTAACAACTCTCAGCAGTCTTAACAGTTAATTCTTAACAATTCTCAGGATTCTTTGGAGGAAGCCATGACTGTTTAAAGTGGAATAGTGTAGTGCAGTGTAGGGGCAAATTCAGAATTGTAGGGTACCTTTATGATAGTCATGCCACACCCCCTCACAGCCATGCCTCTGCACAGCCACCACCCCCCTTCTAAGATTATACAGTTTTCTAAGAGTATACAATAAAATGAAATTTGTGGAGATACGCCTGGCGCCTACGGTTCTTTCTTTTAGGCGCCAGGTTAAGACCTGGCTATACTCCCAGGCATTTTAATGTTCAATGTGTTTCATTTTATTTATTTATTTTTTTCGTTTAACTTGTTGCTGATTTTATTGTAATTTTATTGTAATATTGTATTTTAATCTTGTTTTGTTCACCGCCCAGAGAGCTATTCGCTATGGGTGGTTTAAAAATGAAATAAATGAAATGAAAATGAAATGAAATTTCAGTATCTTACTTTGTTTGGAGTATTTTTCCTTACTGATGCATTGCAACATGATTAATGCAGATCCCCATGTATTGCCTTTCAGCTTGATCTTCTATTTTCTGTGCACGTAGAAGGGCAAATATGCTGTAAGGTAAGAAATTTCCTTTCTTGAGTTTCCCTTCTTGGCTGTCATACTAAATAACTGCATTTGGACAGAACGTATGACTTTTAGGAGGAAACTTGAGCATGTAAATTCCTGATCCTAACCTCTTGTATTGGCTGCACCTTGTATTGCACTTTACCATGTCTGACACATATATACAGAACATAATTAAAAACTGAAACACCATATCACACACACACACACTTTCTCCCCCCAATGTATTTTTTTCTCTTTCCCTCCTCCCCCCAACTACTACTGCTTTGGGCTGGAACAAATCCACACACTTTTCCCCTCCTTCCCTTTTTTTTTTTTTGCTGCTGGGTGAAGAATAAAATCCTTGTTAAACAAACTAGAGGCTGTGCCACAGAGAACCTCCCCTTCAGTCAAAGTTCTCCCCTTCCCTACCTTCTTTTCCACTTTCCCTTGCTTGCTTGCTCGCCATCATTGTCTCCATACACCTCAGACCTTCCCGCATATGCCTTCTCCCACAACAACAGACATCCCTAGGAGCCAATCAGCATGAAAGGGGAGTGTATTAGCTACTGGGAAGACTCTTCTCAGTGGCTGACTCACCTCCTCTCACTATGATTGACTCAAATCAGCACAAAAGGATGCTGGAAGCATTGGGACCCTGCTGGGACCTTAGTACCCGCAGAGTAAGGGGCCTAAGACACCCCCCAGGACCCAGGGCCCAGGACAACTACACCCCTGGGAATAATAGTGCTTTATATATATATGGTGTGAAGGTGGTCTGTGTCTCTCTAAATTAAATATAAGCAGATGTTCCTAGGAACAAATCCTCAGTTACCCAAATTGATTGAGGACCAAGTACTCACAGTTTCCGTTCAGATATCACAGTAATCCATGGTTTGCCATAGGAGTGAGGAGCCTTTTTCAGCCCAGGCCACATCCCCTGGTGTGGAACTTTCTGGGGGCCACATGCTCATGGAGGGTGGGGCTAGAGGCAAAAATAGGAAGTGCCAGAGAAATGGATGCAACTCTTCCCTTCGTATAGTAGGCTACATTTCAGCCATGCCAAAGCCAGAGGTTTAAATTTATTTCTTCTTACATTTGTATCTCACCTTTCCTCCCGGGAGTTCAAAGTGTCATACAAATATGGTTTTCCCTGTCCAAATTTTATCCTCACAACAACCCTGTGAGATAGGTTAGGCTGAGAGACAGTGACTGGCCCAAGGTCACCCGGTGAGCTTCATGGCCAAGCAGGGTTTTGAACCCTCATCTCCCGGGTCCCAATCCAATACTCTAACCACAACACCACACTGGCTCTCCTGATTTCCATGTGGGTGACCTTCCTTCCTTCATGTGGTTCAAGCTTTTTAAGCAAAATATATAGATGTTTAATGTAGGCACAGATATGCACACACTATCTCTAATAAGAAAAGGGGGTTCTTGCTGACATCTCAATTTAAAACACACACGCTAAAGGCAGCACAGCCCCTATTGCAGGTGACTAGACAGACAGACAGACAGATAGATAGATTCGCCAACAGTGATGGATTTCCTTTCCAAGGTGCAAGATCATTGATCACATTGGGGCTTTCATTGTTATTAAAGCTTCAAGAACATTTGTATTAACAAGTCACCTTTGTGTCTCCAAAAGGCAAAAGGTTGATCAGCATTTACAGTGGGTGGCAGAGGGAGGGACCAACCAGAAGAAATAAAACCTCAAATCCCAGGGCTAGAAAGCACAATGAGTGTAGATGGGAGGCAGAATTGCTCTGACTGAGACAAGCGATGTAGAAAAATGAAGAAGGATCTCAGCGCTCTCCCTTCCCTCACTGTTTTTTCCCTCCTAAATCCAGGCTATTCATTTAAGGGCCAAAAAGGAGGGGGATTAAATCTTGGCCACTGGTGAGAGTGTAAACAAATGGGGGAGGGTGTGTAGTGGGTGTAAAGATGGCAGCAAAGGGGTGTCCCTTCTCCCTGATTAGTTACAAGGCATTTACTTTAGATAAGTGCTGTTTGAGTGGGTGACCTCATAAGTGCCTTCTACCCTACACTGTTGCTAATTGTCTGCTTCTTGAGAGAAGAGATTAGGTTTCTCTAATGGTGTCACAGCATGAAAGAGAGATGTAAGGCATGCTGGCTGGAAGCCGGGAGACAGGGGAGGGAATCTGTCGCTTTCTTTCCCCAGACTGACAAAAGCACAGCAGCAAGGGACACAGCCAGCAGCCCGATCCTAAGGACTAGACAACAAAATGCACACTCTCATTTTGCATGTCTCATTTTATTTCACTTTCTGAAACAGCAGTCAATCAGAGCCGTGGCGTGCAGGGAGCAGTGCTATTTACTTACTCATTTATTATTGCTATTTATATCCCACCTGGCCTCCAAGGAGCTCCGCTGGCTTTTTCCCTCTCCATATTATACTCACAACAGCCCTGTGAGGTAGGGTTTCTTTTTTTCCTTTGAAGCTCAGAAACAGTTTTCAATACTTTTTGGAACAGCAATAGACAACTGTGTTTCATCATCACTTATCAGATATACCATTGTGCTAGTTTTCCCCATTACCTTTAAAGTTTCCTCCCTTTCTTCTTCCTGATGTTATTATATCGCACCACCTTCAGTGATTTTAATATATGTATCCTTTTCCCTCCCTATCTGTTTTACCCCTTCTCCTTCTTTGCTCATTCCAGTTAATCTTTCTTGCCTCTATTCTGTATGTTGCGTAATTACAAGAACAGGTGCAGCCAAAAATTCAAATCTGTAAAACAAACAAAGAATATTAAGTTAAACCAGTTACATTATATTTCCTTCAAGATGTTACCTTCTGTTTTCTCGTTCCTGAAACTAATGAAAAGGGCTCACCTCTCAATGAAGTGATCTGCTTGTAAATTATTTAATGTTCTTTTTGATACATTCTCTTGATTAGTGAAACAGATCCCCATATTCTTTTTAACCAATCTAGTGAAAGGGAGTGGCCCCATATTGGTGGAACGCTGATCCTGTTGCGGTATGACAGACCCTTTCATTGCAGGCCTTTAAGCAGTCCCTGACAACTCAACTGTTTGGGGGGAAGGCTTAGTGGTAGAGCACCTGCTTTGCATGCAGCAGATCCAGGTTCAATCCCTGGCATCACCAGGTAAGGCTGGGGGACAATTTGTCCTGAGATCCTGGAGAGTCACTGCGAGTCAATCCAGATAATACAAGCTAGATAGACCAATGGTCTGATTTGGTACTCAGAGTAGACCAACTTACATTTTTGGACACGTTCATTTCAGTGGGTCTACTCTGGGTAGAACTTGCAGAGGCTATAACCCCTAGAAATAATTACTATAAACAGAAATATATCTCACCATAGTGGAGAAGGTTGTGACCAGGTGACCTCCATGCTTGCTCAGTCTGCTGTCCAGTGGCTAGCCCCTGACAGGCAAGGAACACCAGAGCCCCAGTTCCTCCCTTCTCATGGTCCTTTATCGATAAACTGGACCTGGACCCTCCAAATAGAGGAGGGGTGAAGGGCAGAGAAAAGTTTGTGAGTGTATGTCAAAACTAGCTTTCTCTACACAGGTAAAATTTAGATTTGTTGCTCTGCTCACTTTTTCTTCTGGCCCTCCCCACCACTGACATGTGACCCCTAGAAGGTGGTCCAGAGGGTAATGTGACCCTCTGCTGAAAAACCTTCCTGCCTTTGGTTAGGGGCACATGTTAGGTCGCATGACAGCTCAGTATGCCCTATGCCTCTCAGCATTTGGCACTAGGGTTACCAGGCTCAGGGCCTGAGACTGATCCTGTATCTTTAAGAGAAGAGAAAGTCAGCCAAGTGCAGGTCTTCTTGCATCGCTGTAATGGGAAAAACCACAAGGTGGAATTCTCCCTTCCCCCT